>NW_026624121.1:133055-134376 GCF_030028575.1 Malurus melanocephalus | reverse complement strand
GGCCATCAACATTGCCACCAACCACAGCCATGGTCTCTGTCTGCCTGTGACAAACACATCCATTTTAGCAACTTCCCAAGCTGCTCTGCCCAGCCTCCTGAAGCCTCTGCACCCTCTGAACCACAGCAAGGGGCAGTGCATGATGGACACAGGCTGCATTAGGAGCAGGGCAGGGCAGCAAACAAGCTGCTCCTATCAGCAGTTCCTCCAACAGGTTTACGCAGTGTAAGGCCCAACGTGCTAAATATCACACTCAAGGGTTAAAAATGGCATTCTTTATGGGGAATGAAGCCATAAAAAAAGACAACTTTTAGTTAGAAATATGAATATATTCATATATATATATATATATATTAACGTGTGTTAAATTGTATACTGCTTCACACTGAACTAGTTTAGCAGTTCTCTTATGTGGAGTTACTCTTAAACTATTTTAAAAGTAAAATATAGGTGGAAGAATGTGGGGGGAAAAAAGTGGCCTCACAAGCCCTGAATCTGAAAGTCAGCCAATTATTGTGTATGACTGAATCCTGGGAAAAGAAAGGGAGTGTTAACAGCCTGCATGGAGGAAGAATACCACATCTTTGGCTACTGTTGAGAAAAGGAGATTRGAATGYAGAATTGATAACGCAGGTGGCTAGAAATTATAAACATTACTAATACTGTAGCTTTTGCAAACTCACCAATCATGTCCTGATAATTAATTAAACAGCTATCTCTTAACCAAAGTATGTTTGACACAAATATATACACACACTAGTTACTAAAGTGGATAAAAGAGGCTTGTCCCACAATAAAGTACTCACTCTCTCTCTCTTTCTCTCTCTTTTTCACCCTCTTTTTAGTGTGTTTTTGTGTCTGTTATTTTGTGTCACTGTTTGGCCAACAGGAACAGAAGAACGCAAGACTTCTGGAAAAATCTAAAACACTAATATGTAGAAATAAGTAATAATAAGAAAAAAATGGGGAGCCACATCTGCAGCAACACAAAGTGGCCACAAAGACATTTTAACTAGGAGATGACAGCCTGAGTCCTCACATCCAARTAGGTTATTTCACTGCCTTATAAATTTACTAACTGCATGCAAAGGATTTTGGAAGTATTTAATGGCAATCCCAAAAAGAACCTAAATGTCAACAACCATTTAATCATGCAGCACAGCCAGCCAGAAAGTGGGAAAAATAATGTTTTCTGTAAAAGCGAACTCAAGCTTCCCTAGGAGGACACTGAAAAACGGCTTCAAAACTGCTTCAAAAACTTTCTCTGGGAGCCCTTGACACTGTGGACACTCACCCCAAGCTGCTAATTAAAAAAAAAAAA
>NW_026624121.1:65600-132883 GCF_030028575.1 Malurus melanocephalus | reverse complement strand
AGTATAATAAGAATTTAATATCTCCAGTATAATTGAAAATGACAAAGAATCAKGGTTAAGCATGTGAGACCAGCAAACAGACTCAGGCTGCTGGAGACGCAGGGAACTTGTGAGACTCCGCTTCCCACTCCACRTCCCCTCCCAGGTAACTTTTTCCAACCAGAGTCACATGGACTCCATGCCCTACAATGCTATACCTAACACAATACAGCCACAAAAATCTTTGTACCTTTGCTATGGATGTGCTAATTGTTTGTCATTAAACTRCAATTCTTCTCATTTTTATACAGTTAAATACATTTTAGCTTCTGGTAGAGTCACTATGAATAGTCTAATTTTTTGAATATACACACTATTTCTGGATGACATAAGAACTGTCATATGTCATTCTCCTGACATAGAATATAAATACTAGTTATACCTGCACTGGAAGTAATTTCAGAATTCTGAATAAACAATTAATTATCATAATTATAAATTAGTGATGTAATTGTATTACTTGCCAAATGCCTCTAGAAAGAAACAGAACCTAGTCCAGAACAGAAATTAAGATTTGTAAATCCCATGTTAATTTTATTAACCCTCTTTCAGCAYGGACTGCAAAGCAAGGTTTACATGGGGAAAATATTTACAGCAGAATTCACTGCTCCTACTCTGGGTAGAGCCTCTGCTCCTACTCTGGGTAAAGAGATCCTCCATCAKGCAACTTTCTAAAGGATTTGACAAAAGGGGTTCAGGCAAAAAATTCTCTGTGTCCTTTTGAAATTTTGGATTGACAAGGCAGACCCATAAACCTTAGGACAAACCACAGCAGTGTCAGGAAACAGATTTTACCAGTGCCATTCAAAGTGCCACTTCAGTGTCCCTTTCATGCCAAATCACACCCAAGAACTCTGATTAAGGCCAGAAGAAATCAGGATACTGTTACAGAAACAAGAGTTCAGAGCCCCCTTCCCAAAGTCCTGGTGAGTGCCCCCTGCACATCCCACTTGTGGGCACTTCTGCACAGGGCAGCTTTTTAAGTATCTGTCCCAATCACCTGGCACCAGGCTGATCATGCCACAGCAAGGCATGACTTGGATTTGAGATGTGGCTTACACACCTCTGTCCCCAGTGATTCCCAAAGAGTTCCTGTCCCAACACCTTTGCTTGTG
This sequence comes from Malurus melanocephalus, assembly GCF_030028575.1. NCBI lineage: Eukaryota > Metazoa > Chordata > Aves > Passeriformes > Maluridae > Malurus > Malurus melanocephalus. The sequence goes on along the minus strand of NW_026624121.1, from coordinate 131,729 downwards.
TGAAGTATGAGACACAGCTCTGCAGAGAAGAGAGCAGTGTGTGCTTCTGAATTTCACAGAAAGGTCATAAAAATTCACAAACTCATTGAAATAAAATGAGGTCACTTTTTGCCTTTCTATTTTTATGTCTGTGACATYAGTAATTTCTGTCTATTTTTTAAAACATAACTAAAAATATAATACATTTCCTTGTCACCTAGGAGGCAAAAACATATAACACATTTAGGATGAGGGAGAAGGATTTTTCTCTGGTTTGCTTTGGGTTTTCATTTCCCTGGGCTGACTGGTCTGTGCTTCCCCAGACTAAGTCCTGAGCAGGGAAAGAGCCAAACCAAAACTCTGACACCTCAGCTAACAGTTGAGAGGGATAAGCATTTCATAAATACTCGTTACATCTAAGCAGCTACGTGGCAATAATCTCAGATTCAGCCATCCAATCACYGCTCCCCCTTCTCCCTTTTTGCCCTTCCTTGTTTCCCACAGTGGAATTCCCATGTAACTTGTCACCACCTACTCACTCTGCAGCAGGCAAAGGAACACCTTGGAAGGAGACAGAAGCATCACCTCCATAAAAATGGCAATGCCATCTAGATTTGGCAAGGTTTACCTTATTTGCTAGTACTGACAAAAYATTTACCTCAGGACAGGCTCACACCTTGCATAAATTCCCAAAYCCATCAGCGTGAGGATCCCCATTCTGCTCTGCCAGAAGCTAAAACTGTAATAGTTCTGTTTGTCTGGACAGTCACACCTGGAGGAAAATCTCTCTGAGCACTCAAAACAAAAAGATACTGTGAAGTAGGACTGAAATCCCAGAGCTTTCAATCTCACCCTCTGAAAKGGAAATGTGTCTGGACACATAGTGCTAAGTCCTGAGCAGGGCAAGAGYCCAACCAAAACTGACMCCTCAGCTAACAGTTCAGAGGGACRACCATTTCATAAATACTCCTCACATCTGAGCAGCTACGTGGCAATAATGTCAGATTCAGTAATTTCTGATATGCAGATACAACTGAAATGAAGAAATAGATGTCCCTTCCTTTTTTCTTTTAATATTCATGTACCTTGCAAGCAATTTTCAGCTTTTGACTACAATCAAATAAAAAACAGGTTTAAAAACCCTTTTCTAAGGTTTTAAAAAAAAAGGACAAAAGAATCCTCAGACAACCAAACACCCTAAAGCCACAGAAGAACAGTGAGACCAAGCAGTTGAGAAGGAGAAAATGCAATATGCCGTGAGGTGGATACATTTCCTCTGAGCTTATTAAGAACATCTCAGTTTTCTGCCAAATCTGCTGTTKACACTAGACTAGCATCATGCCTAGGAAACTGTTTAGAGATTTCTGCAAATCTCTTTTTTTCTTGATGAGAGAAGTGAGAACTGAAATCTTCCAATACACTGGAAGCCAATCCACAGAAGTTGCAATCTCACTGTAACAGTTGTAGGGAAACACGTTCTGAGTGGAAYAGTTTTGGGGGTTTTGTTTAGGTCAAGGACTTGTAATTTAAGCTCCAAAGATCACTAAGCATGAACCACTGTGGTTGAGTCTGAATCATATTGAGGGAATCATACTGAGGGAATATTCTCTGGGAATAATTAAAATAACATTCTTTTGAAATCACCACCCCTTTTGCACGCTTTGAGGACTGTAAAATCGTGTGAAGTTTGTAAACAATTTGAACTATTTGAGAGAAGGGATAATCAGGAAATGAAGAAAGCAGGTTGTGGTTTGAAGTTCTWTACACACCATCCCCCTGTGTTTTGTCTTCCATTGTCTCTGTCTCTCACAGGTTTCCCCTCGGTGTCCCTGCCCAGGAGTGAGTGCAGGGGGGTGACTCTGCTCTCTGCTGAGCACAATCACTCCAGGCTGGGTGGGCTCCAAGAGACTCTTGGGGCTCCCATAGGGTCAGGGATGGCAACTCCTGGGGGYTCCTCCTGCCATCTTAGCTGTGCCACCCCCAGCTCAGGACATGCCACCACTGTCTGATTTCAGCCAGKTCCCCACTGCTCCAGCAAGGCCACCACAGACACCTTTCTCCAGGGCACAGATGGAGTTTATTCATKTGGCCTCTCCTTTGTTACATTAACACCAGCAAAACCAAGTCTTTACTAGTGGTGGCAGGAGGCATGAAAAGAAACTTTTTTACAAAAAGGAGGATTTCAAAAGAAAAAAAGAAGCATCAGAATGCMGACCATCAAAAGGCTGAGTCTTTTTCCAACCCTACATAAGAGCATGAACTACTAGGAGAATATTTTAAAGCGACTTTTTGTTCGATATAATACACTAAATTCTGAAGGGATAAAAATGGAAACACATTTAGAATTTKATTTCTTCAGCTTTTTTACTGACATCACGAAAGCTGCGCTCCTAACAAAACAATGTGAGTACTCCAGTGATCTAACACACATTCACCTGTTGGCTCTGCATACCCATCCTCCTGCTGCCAAGCATCTCAAGGCTTCCTGACCATAAACCATGAACCAACTTTCTGTGCTTGGGTACTGAGGAGACACTGCAACCCCATAGTGCTGCTCACACTCAAATATTTCTCAGCACGAGCCCCTTCCAGGTTTCCTGCATGCGTCTCTCCACATTTATAATCTTTCCTGTGTCCAACTGAACTATGGGTTCCGCTTCACCTTCTAACCCTCTTCTCATACACCCTTCTTTTCTGCCATTTTCCTAAAAGATTCCGTCAATTATAAACCTTTAAACCAGAACTGAAATCTGAAAGGTTAATTGCATAGTTTAGTACCTCTGAATTTTATCTTTTGATTTCAGCAAGTCAATCACCATTTAAAGAGCTGGTTGCACCAAGGTGCTGCAGATGCTCTGAGGCACCTTGTGATGCASAACTTTAAATCTATTTTAAAAGACTACTGCTCCCTGGTAAACCTTATTCCAAATTTGCTGTTTACACCCAAGACATGCAGAAGGAAATGCAGGCTGGAGSACAACTGCTGTCCTGTGATATGCARTGATTATTTRATTATTCTTAAGATATGTCATTTTTGTGCTCCCAAAATAGATAACTTTTCAAAAGGCAAGATTCAAAGCCCATGTCTCCCACAACTCTTTAAAGCTGTTTACTGAACTGAAACAAAGTTGTGTAGCTGGCTCTACTGTGTAATTAATAGGGGTTACATTGTGTATGTTCTTCCATAACTTCAAGTGCTTTATACAGTGCTCTTGCAGCATCTAGAATATTACAACAGAAGAAAATCAGCCCAGACATTGCCCTTGACTTTCTTTACAACCACACTTTGTTAGCAGAGCCTATTGGAACATGCATTTTCTTACCGGTATCTATGAACAAATATACCCTTAAAAATAGAGTTCATCATATTTTCGATTTCGTCTTGGTTTTCTTGTAGCTGTGAAAAACAAAACACAAAATAAATAAAAGATCATTGCTCACTACAATTTAGTATTCTACAATTCCTTACTGGGAAACATTAGAAGACCTTGGAAGAGCACTTAAGTAAATTCACCATTTCTGCTCTTCCAGCACATGCCTGTATCGTGTGCATGTACATACAAATATTTACATTTATATATGSAAGGTCTTAATAGAAGAAAATTAACATCCACTAAAAAACATCAGTTTAGTCTCCAATTAGTTCTTTGAAGTGATCTTTAACTTTTGGTACCAAAAATGAGACAAGTAGACACAATGTGTGCAGTAATGYCAGCAGTGCTGTGTTCACAGGGAAACAGGGTTGAGTGAATGACAGCTGCAGAAACAAAGCTGGTTACAGATCACTTTGGAAAAAAATTAATGCTCTGTTTAAGGAAAGGAATTGAAGATGTTCTCAATCTTAAGTATAAGCACCCACAATAACTGGGTTTCAGAACTAGGAAGATTTCCAGAACTGGAGCACACCTGACATTCAGGCCTTGGACTGCAAAAAACCAAACCAAATCCCCCCCCCCCAAAAAAAAGGTGCCGTGAGCATGCTTTTATAAATAAGAGTGTTTGCTTAAAAATCTTTTCACTTCCTGGGTAATGTGAGCACATTCTGCAAGTACTAAGGGGAGCTTACCTCCTGTCAATTAATATGTTAACAYAACTTGGAATTAATTACAGTATTCTCACACTTCAGATCTTGTACTAAACTAAGTAAGTACAAATTAATTACACCTAAATGCAGCTTTTTTAATAAGATGACACCAATTTTATCCAATCAGCTTTTGGAGCAGCTGTCGTTCTTGCATCAAGGTGTCCATTCCAGTCCAAGCACAGCACCACAATGTGGGAATGTAAATTTGCCCACGTTSTCAGTAGGAAAACAGCAACAGAGCCTTGCTAGTACAGTGCACATAAGCATAAAATAATTAAACCTGTACAATTATGAATGTATATATTTAACAGATAAAGCCAGAAGCAAAATTGTGATCAGCTGTTTGACCTCCTGCATGGCATGAGCTCTGAAACACTTTCCCCTAAGGGCTTCTATTTTTCAGCCAAATACTTGTGGAGCATCTTGCAGGTATGAGCTGAAGTAGCTGCAGAACTCAGGGRGTGAGGCCTCCCAGCTCATGCCAGTGTGAGGAGGTGCTGCCTCCATTTTGTATGTGGGGAAACCAAGGMATTGAGGGCTCTTGACTAAATTGTCAAAGGCTTGCCAAAGAAATTMATTTCACAGTAAAAGGGATTATATACAGAGGCAGGAGCTGGTGCACACCAGCTCTGCATACACAAACCATGCACATTGAGACATGGCTTCTGAGAAAAGCACTACACACAGCATCAGCTCAACCCAAATATGCACAGACTAAATGCTTGTTTGAGAACTCATAACACAGAGGGGTCTGTGAGCTCCTAATCATCCCTCAACTGCACGACTCCACAGGCAGGGAAACATCCACAGAAGTACAGGGGTAGAGACAGCCTAGCCCAGACTGTGCAGCAAAATCAGGATGGGAACGAACCAAGAAGCTTCAGGAGGCTTTCTGAAAAAGTACCAGGACCTGGAAGGGGAAGCTGCCAGAGAACTCAGGGAATGAATTGTTGGTATAAAACTCCACCACAGAAGAGAGGTTGGAGAAAATGGACTTTCTGAGCCACAAGGAAGTTGAGATTGAAAAAAGTGTACTTTGACACCTCCCCGAGTACAAAATGAAGCAGCACAGATGAAAGGCCAGCATGGATGGCCTCCTCCCTCTTCTTCTGCACAGAATTTACAGCTCCACATAAACTTGGTAAATTATCATCAGCTACAGGTACCCAGGTGCTGGGGCACAGCTGATGCAGAAGCAGAATCAGAGATTCAGCAGGTCCATGTGAAATGCCTTTTACCTCTGTGTGCTAACATTTAAAGGATKCAATTCTCAAGTGTATTTTAGAGTCAGTAATGAATTTTCTCTGAAACTCTAATTGCTTTCTACACTTTCAAGTTTTCTAAACTATGCACTTGAATTCGAGTGCTTAACTTCAAGTATCTTGAGAAAGCGTCTGTGTCTTGGGACTGCTGCTCTTACCAATGCAAAAATGATTTAACACTCCCCCTCTAAAACATGAGTAAAAAATGAGGGAAACACTTCTTGTTGACTATGCAAGGAGATTCAGAAGCTCAAAAAGACATGTATGACAAGCACAAAATTTGAATACTACCGGCAGATACTAAAAGACAAATATCTCTGATTTGCAGCACATTGCTACATCAGTCATCCCCTTGAGCTGAAACTCTGACAAGACAGAGCTCCATGTACACATCAGGCCGGAGATGATGCCAAAAGAAGGAAACACTTCAGGAAGTGCCCCATCTCCTCTACTTCAGCCTAATTTGCCCCACTCRGTGAACTGTCCCTCTATCTCCTTGGGAAGATCAACACATGCACAAGAATTTGCTCAGGAGGGGTTGTTAGGATGGCACTTCAGCAAAGAAYCAACAGAGGAAGGGCCAGCACAGGATGCCACTGTCACCTCCGTGCATTAAACACAGGCAACAGACAGCACTGCTCCAGCAATTCCTACCCAGAGCCATCGAGGTGTCTCCTCCTCACAGATCTCTCCTGGACACACTGGACTGGCAGTGCTGCTCCTGGCTGGGCTGGGCTGTCCCCAGTAGTGACAGGAGAGCCCAAGGGAAGGGCTGGCAAGAGCCCAAGAGCCAGGAGGGCCTGCAGCTCTGCCAGAACAGCGGGGGAAATGGGCACAGAAGAGCCCACGGCCACAGAGCCACCAGCCAGAGGTAATCAATGMAATCAGGGCCTTTGTCCTCTGCAAACTCAAAGCAACAATCAACAGATGCAGAATACAAACTCTGTTCCAGCTATTTTGCTTTTTAAAATGCTTTTTAAGACCCACATTCAATTTAATATTTAATTTYAAATGTTTCTCTTGCAGTTTGAGCAGAAGAGATTGTTCTTGGTTTGTACCTTAATGCATGATTTTTAAGAATTATGAAAACCAAATAAAGTTGTGCTAGAGATCATAGGGGTAAAAAAAATGCAAGCAATTGTAATTATCCCCAGACAAAGACTACAAAATCAAGCAATTCTGAATCAAAACTACACCTAAAGGATTCCAAGGTGCACACAGGTAAAGCACCCAAGTATCCTTAACTGCCACAGAGTAAAACAGTGGTGGAGGAAACTCAAAACTAGTATATTAAAAATAATAACTTAAATCTAAGCCATATAAACTTCAACTTTTCAGTCACTCTTGAATTTTACTGCGCTTCTTTATACATGGTTGTTCGGTGTACGTGTATCAATTTTCTACTCATCATCTTTAAAACTCAAATTTCCTATATATAGTGATATAATGCTTTTTTTAGACATGATTACAGCAACCTTCTAATTGAGAGACCTATGTTTTCCTCACCTAATGCCATACTGGTACTTACTAGAGGTGACTTTAATGTGTCCCTAGCTCCTTCTCTCTGAGAGCAGGTGCTATAGCCCCCACTGCAGTGCTTCCTGAAACCAGCTAAAAGAGAAGTTCTGATGAGATACTGTGCAATAATTGCAGTGATCAAGGAGGGAACRGGAAYGTGTGATCCTCTGGTCAGAATCTTYTTTGCATAATCAGAACAGGGACTGCTTACAGTTTGGGACTGTTCCTGCCTGCTCATCCATGGAAGCCTAAGAATTGGGATTCTCCTGTGTGTGCAGAACAGCACCACAAACCYGACTGAACGTGACAATACAAGATTTAAATGTAGCCCATGGAGTGTGCTCAAGATCACACAAACACCCCTGCAGWACCAAGCTCTTTCTCACTGTGCTACTCAAGGCACAAACCACCCTGGGATTTCTGTTGGAGGAAAGGCACATGAACCAGGAAAATAAAAAAGATRTCTTTTCACTTGCCTCTTTTCTTTTCTGAAGCAGCAGCTCCAATCTTTCATTAGCTCTTTTGCCAATCATTTTGTTCCTCTCAGCTTCATACTGTCTCTGTGTATTGTCCTGATGAATGCTCAGGTTTAAGGCAACATTCACAAGAGCAGTCATWAGCTTCATAGCTGCAAAGGCACAAGACAGAAAATGATTCTTTACCTGTAGCCAGAGCTGAGAAATGTTTCCTCAGCACATCCAGAATCACAGCAAAAAGCCCCCCAACCCTGGCCCAGCTAATCTTGGTAACCTACAGGTACTTSTTCCTACAGCAAATCATCCCTCATTCCAATTGACTAGCATAGAGGAAAACTGTAAACAGGGATCTAMAACCACTCCTTCAAGAAGAAATGCAAGTCCACAAGTAGATTTTAATAAACTTTATCAAGGCTGAGCACCATGGCATCATGATGACCTCTGCTCCTTGGGACTGCAACACAATTARATGTGCTAAAAACAGCTGGAAGGAAATTTGCAGAGTCAAAACAAAGCCTCAASCTTGTTAAAATAAGCAAGCAAATAAATGGCAGCTATGGTCCCTGGTAAATGCTGAGATCTTTGGCAGCTCCTGTCCCTACTGCAATGTTAGTTTGTCACTAATGCAGTGGCTGAAATAACTGCAGTCAGCTGTCATGAAGCTCACCTTTAGCATCAGCTTATTCTTGCTGGAASTTTCTAGCTGCAAAATCCATTTCAAACAGTGGAAACTGTCCCACAAAGCACAACTCTTGGGAAATGACTCCAATATATGCTTCTGTTTCCTGTCTTTTCATCAAGCCCCTCATACTTTCCAAACATGTGCCCCTTGCAGGGGTGGACCAGTGAATCCCAGGGACTAGAGTGAAGACCTCACTCCATAAACTTTGCCCTAGGAACCAACCAACCACAGTCTGAGCAAACAGCAAATCAAAACTACCCAGAACTGCAGACAGCATCAGATGGAAGGGAATACAGATTAAATAACAGGGATGGATTTCCAGCAGGTTATCTAGGCTCAAACAGTGCTTTCATTGCAATACTGAATGTGTAGAGGAAACTCCAAACCTGGAAGCTTAAGCCTGCATAATTCAAGGTTTTACCATCCCATTGCTGAGTATAATGAAGAATACACAAGAATGTTCTTCCAAAGGAGTTCAGTCACTGTGAGTTGAAGGGTTTGGGTTTCAGTTTTAAAATCAAAATCCACTCAAATCTGAAGTAGCATTTTCAGTATCAYTGGAAATCTGCCTCTTATTTTGATTCATAACAAGAGATGAAATTGCAAATAAATTCTCATTGTATTGTTGGAGATTGGGTATCAATGCACTTGAAACTGAAAAAACCTGYATGAGGTTGATCGTGGAAAGACTAAATATTAACATATATTAGAAACAGAARATAATCTGTAGAAATATTCAGATTATGACAAATGTCTCCTGTAAAAGTTTCAAACACCTGGCATGATGTATGAACTYTGCAATAAGATGGATTTCTTATCAYCTGACATGACCAGCTGTATACACCTRCACTCAAGCCAGCCACTCTGGCAGTGCTTTCTAATTGAGAAAAATGTTCCTTATGGGGAGCAATTCATCCCTCTTATGGGAGACATCTCATATAGGTGTGATGAAATYCATGAGGAAAGCCCACTTCTATCTAATGACACACTCAGGGCTTTCCTGGGGTGCAGGCAACTGCACTGAAAGGTGGCGAGGCTGGAGGCAAAGACAGGGAGCCCTACAACCATGGCCCAGTGACCCCAAACATTTTGTCTCTCCAGAGTTAAGGCACAGATTATTTTTTCAGGTGGATGAAAATTATTTGATAATACAACTGTCCCAATACTTCTTTAGAATAAATTTATACTCTTTAAATATAAAATAATTCCAACATTCTACACAGCAAGTGAACAACTAATAAACTACAAGACATAAGCACACCACTTTTGATTGTCAGGATTCCCTGGAGACCCTGGGTATGACAGGAATCGCTCAGTGTCTCAGCACACTCCTTTCCAAATCAAAAAGGAGTATTTTAAGTACAGTTGTAGCACACGTGGTACTTGGGTTTGACAAAACTTTGCCCAGCTTTAATGCCGGCCAAGCTGCAAATGCTAAGTGATTGCCATGGTGAAGGAGCAGCAGCAGCAGCACAGCCCTGGCACAGTGACTCACCAGCCAGCGTGCTGGTGTGCCGGAAAGCGCGGACCTGCGAGTCCGACAGGCCGGTCAGCAGAGAGATCACCGTGTCCATCATGTACTCGTCGTAGATGATGCTGTACTGGCACTGCCGGATCAGCACCCCGATGAACTCACAGAAATTCGAGCGGAACTTCTTCCACTGCGGCCCGGGCATGGTCAGGGGATAATCMCCGCTGTCCTGCAGAGCAACAGAGGAAAACATCAGGGTGCAAAGGTCTCCCCATTTGATTTATTTCAATGGTGGCCATTCAATGGTGTGGTCTAAGGCTCTAAGCTAAACATCACCTTGTTCCTTCAAACCAAGGGAGAAAACCAAATAAAAACAACACGTTRTTTTTCAATACACAGGCAAGTTCATTGGCATGAAACCACTTCTGCAAAGACATCATTGTGACTGTTTTACACTTGCACTATTGGCTCTATATAGTCCAAAATAAGYACCAAGACTCAATTCTTCTCCTTGTGTCCTGGGCTAGGAAGTGGAAGGGAAGGATGAGAAGAGAATATTTGAAATTATTTAAAGTCAAAACCTAAAGAAAGGCTTGTGTAATTGAAAGTTTGYGGCATTCTCTATCGCCACTTCAAGTCCAGGTTAATATTTTGATCAGCTAGCTGCTTCTCCCCACAAACTTTTATTTGCTCAAGTTTATAGCYGAGTATGATTTACTCAAGCTTACAGTTTTTTTACCAGAAAGCAAACAGTGCCCTGTTTTATCTTGTAAATGCAGCCTTTTTCTAGTGGTAGCACTTGCCTACTGATGAGCAGTAATGGAAACTTTATTACAGATTCATACACTTCATCTTCAAAGAATGATCACAAGATTGAACCCAGCATGTTCATTTAACCCCTCTCCAGGTCTGCTCTCACTATATTCCCTTCACTCTAYATACTGCATTTCAGGAAGACTGTTTCCCCACTATCAGAAAATGCTTTTACCCCTCAGTGAAAAAGCCTGAGTACAAATCTCACTGACCACTAGATTTGTAAGCCCATTTCCGAGTACCCAAAACATCAATGCTCCATCCTGAATCTCTCAGCCAGGATAAGAAGTCAGTACACCAAAGCTACATCCATTTGYTCACATTTATTGTGTGCTTTTGTGAGGAACAGACACTTTCCTTCCCACGCCTTCTCTTATCACCCAGACTGAACCACACAAAGGCAGCAGCGTAAGCACAGAGGAGCTGCAATCAAACAACTTTGAACCTGAACTTCATAACCTAAACTTCTGCCCTGCAGAAAACCCCYTAGCCACCAAATTTAACCAAATCACCCCCATTTCAGCAGCACCAAAATAASCTGATGGGTCTCTGCATGTGAACCTTGGCACATAATGTATGATTTTGAGAGGTGTGTATATAGGCAGGCTTTTGGAACAGACCCTCGAATCTCTAGTGCTGTGTGTAACTACTCATACCTGTAGGGTGCATTTTTAACTTACAATTACATATCAGACAACTCTTTTGAAAAGCCTATGGAGACTGCACCATGACAGACTTCATCTGGCTGAACTGTGACAGACTTCATCTTGCTAAAATGGGAAGAAAAAACTCCCAATAAAGTCACTTCAYGGTTCTTTTATTCCTGAATACCAGTAAAAATACTACACATTAGTGACACTGACATGACACTTGATGGCCCAATGCTTAGAAAACTCAAAGTCAACCAAGTCTTTGTTCACCTKCCAACTCTAGGACAAGAATTATGAGGGAATTTAGCTGCAAAACACCTGTCCTCCTAAGCCAAGCAGCCAAATAGTGCAGTCAATGGATGCCCATAGAATTCCCTGTCCCAAAGTGAACTTGTGGCAGCAGTGAACAAAGTTATTTCCATCATTTAAATCCAGTACAAGCATTCCTCCCATCACAAGGAGGAAAATCAATACTTCAATCCCTGCCATAAATGCAAACTTCAGGCCAGCAGCCAGCTGATTCCTGCAGCACTCATGGAACAATGGGATCATTYGGGATGTCTGGGCTACTGGGGAAGCCAATACAGGTGAAATGCCAAGTTTATTTCAGATTTCAAAACATTCACTGGGTTGTAGCCTAGGACTAGCAATTTAATGCTTTTGTACTAAACTCCACAAATTCTCTCACAAATTCATTCAAGTGTTAAGTCAGAAATTAGAACTGAAACTTTTTTTTTAGAACTGCAGAAGTTCTTAAAGTTTTAGGTAATAGAGAAAGCAAGATTGTGTACCAGTAACTCCTTAAGAGGTGTTGAATTTACTGAAACATTTTGCTATTCAAGTGCACGAACAAGACAGAAATCATGCACAAGTACATCCTGGAAAAGAGCAATTCTCATATCTACAGTTTTCTTGCTTAACTTCTGGAATAACAGTCTTGGCATACAATTTAGCATTAGTCAGAGATACTACTGTCCTATAGAGAATTCCTGCTCCAGCTTTAGTTCCCCTCATTAAAGAAAATAAAYRCTCAGAACACTCAGCTTTTTATACAYGAAAAATCAAAGAAAACACAGTTCAAAAATCTCAAAGCTAAAAAGCATTCAACATTAGGAACATGTTTATTTTGACAGAAGATACCCAGTCTGAATTGTAATTTACTTGTTTCAAACAAAATGCTCAGATCTTTTGAAGGAGTGTTTCTTTCTGTACCACTCTTCCAAAATGGTAATTTTCATGTCAAATTCCCATTTGGTTTAAATTGCCATTTAAAATAAACAAAACATTAATTTGCACGGAGAAAACAGAGCAGAATGCWGCAAAAGCCTGCAATCCTGCTTCATGAATGTGATGTGTCGGGAATCCAGAGCTCTCTGTTGTACCCTAAGAGCTGGAGCTCAGCACTCAGAATGTCCCCACCATTCCCAGTGGGGTGAGAGCTCTCCAGTTCCCCCTCCTGCCTGCTCTGATGAACCCCTCTTGTCCCTCCTCCCTTGTCACTCCTCATCCAACAGCTGTAGGGGCTGCTTCACCTGCCAGTGCAGCTTCCCAACTGAGACATCACTCATCCACTGGCCCCTTGCATTTTTAATATAAACCAGGAGTATGCARTAACATATTTCATAAATTTTAAAACAACTATTTGTATACTCTACCTCATCAAATTCTTCTGTCATTTTCCTTATGATTTCTGCATTTTGCATGTTCCTGAACATTTCAATTCTTACCGTTCCTGTAATGTAATGAAAGAACAAGAGAAATCACCACACATTTTTGCCACATCAACGTATCAGTGTTTTTCTGCTGCAAAACAAACAGCTCAATAYTACACACAAGAATATGTATAGTRCAACAATAAAAGAAATGTTTKRAACAAGGCTGTGTCTTGAAGAAGGAGGGAAAGAGAAATCATCTGTACTGTAATGTGGTTTCCAGCGAGGAGTTAGAACCTTTTTCCATCCTTTCACTCTTTGCCGCCAAACAAGTATGGTRCAGCAGTGACAACCGTGGAGGACTCAGGTGCTGTCTGCAGGTGCCCAGTGCTTTGAATTGTGCGTGCARCAGCAAATGRGCACCTTCTTTGAGTTCCAGGGCCSCTGCTGGTGGCTGTGCAYGCTCCGTGCKGAGTGCCCTGGGTGACARATGTCCCCATTCTGGGCAGAGCCCGGGGCTGTCACACTGCTCACCTTAGGGCCAGCACGGGTCATTGACCAAGGCAAGCTTTCCAAACCCAAGGGCTCTGAGAGCTCAGCTGAGACAGGAGCCAGACCAGCACCACAAGCACCAACTCTGCCTCTGTCATTCTTTCATGTGCGTTTTCCATTTCCCTTTGTTACCTGAACAGCGGAGTTGAAAGGATTAACTTTTCATTGTAAATCAAACAAAGGTACCAAAACTGAAAATAGAACAACACAATAGCTATAAATGAAAATTCTTGTGACTTGATCAAAATTCCATCAGTATAAATAAAGTATCCTGACACATTATTGCCTCTGCAACTACACACTATCTAAATATCCAACCATGCAACCCAGGGCAACATAAAGACTTTTTTTTTTATKGCTGCATGATCTTCTCTTCATCACTTCGCAATCTTCTTTTGTTAATGGAGGAAATTCAGAAAAATTAAGCAAACTGCAGAGCTACAAAATCCATCCCAACATCATTAACATTACAAAGAGTAAGTCTCTCAGCTTTTGCAGAAAAGTTCAACTGGATTAATGATCCGCTGCATAGCTTCAAAAATTCAGACCATAATAGAAGCAGCTTAACAGTTAACAGTATTAGTCCCTCTACAAAGGATAAATGAAGATAGGTTAAACATACTAAATATTATGCAAATGTTCTAATTCTGGTATTTTATTCCTTGAGAAGGGAGCATTAGAAACACATGCATTTCAAAACTTGCAAGCAGAGTTAAAACACAGCAAGCCTCCATATGTTAGTAGAGGTACAGTTTTACAATGCAAATTAAATATTGACTTTTTTGAATTGGCTTTGCTTCTTCAGGAAATAATATTTGTTATCCATTTCATACTGGGTAATACTGTCAGCCTCAGTTCTGACAACAGCAATTTAAATTTGGGCACAGTAATTTCCATATGATTAATAAACATAACTAATGCAATGTATCAATTAAAACCAGGAATCCACCACGTGAAAGTTGAAAATATATTTTCTCAACTCAGAAATCATCTGTACATGCAGATATATTTTTGTATTTCCCCCAGTCCTGAAGGTTTTGTTTTGGCTAAATGAAGCAGTTTCCCAGTATGTCTCAGWGGACAGGTACTATTCCAAACCCTCCTCTGCTGCAGGAATGCCCCTTTTGCTCATGGCATGATGGCATTTGCTGCTCTTTTCACTGGCACATACCCCTCAGTCAATAAATAACCTACTGACCTTCGTTATTTTACGGCTTTGTTTTTTATCCTGATTTTMTTCTTATCTATTTATAGCTTCTTCTAATAACCTCAAACAGTCTCGATTTCTCTGGAACCAGGCTGTTTACCCTGCATGAGCAGAACTGACAGAGCAGCACCACTCCCTGGGTGTCACTACTCACCAAGCACAGGGGTCTCAGTGAGGCTGGGGACATCYGCCAGCACCTTCCAGCAAGCAATGGTGCAGCTCTGTGGGCCCAGAAGGCAGGGACACACACACCATGAGACCCCTCCTGACATCCCCAGGGCTGCCCGGGTGGGCAGGAGCTCTACACTGCCGAGGGATGGGTGTCCCCAGTGCCCAGAGGAGTAGAGAACAGCACTCACCAACCCCTGTCCTGTMTCATKCCTCMYCACCAACSCCTGTCCTRCCTCATTCCTCMTCACCAACCCCTGTCCTGYMTCATTCCTCCYCACCAACCCCTGTCCTGYMTCATTCCTCMYCACCAACCCCTGTCCTGYMTCAWTYCYCMTCACCAACCCCTGTCCTGTCTCGYTCTTTCCCCCACTTTTCAGGACCCAGTTTACAGAAGCCATGGAAAGCACAAGGGGTGTTTCTGCTTATCTGGCATTGGGCAATGGCTCTGGCCTGATGCTTTTCTTGCCACCACCTCTGCCACACCCAGCCACAGCACAGCCCTGTTTGTCTTTCTGGCAAACTGATTTAATGCTCTAAGTATGCCATGAAGGCTCTGCTTGCATTGCATGGTGTCACCACAACATTTCAGCACTTTAATGGTCAGCATTATCCCAACTCACAGTTTTTATGATCAGTGAAAAGCAAAACTTCCCCATCTTCAGGTGAATCCTCAGGTGACTAACAGATTTTCTACAAATTACAATTAAAGGAGAGGAATGCATTCCTGAAGCCTTTACCTTACTCAAGTTGCTTCCTGTCTTCTATCCTTTTCTAAGGTGAGTTTTACCTCTGTCATGAAGCTCTCTCTCTATTCAGCGAAGAGAATTTAAATTGCCTTAGTCCATTAAAAATGGAGAYGTCTGGAGAAGTTACTTCAGGACAAAGCTCTCAGTTAAAACCTATTCACATGCATTTTGTGTTTTAAAAACTCTTCTTACTGACACGTAAGTGTATTTCCTTAATGACCAAATTCCAGTTTAACTTTCAGCTAAGGCAAGTACCAATTTAATTTGTCAATAATCACAATACCCAACTCAACCATTAAGAGTGAGGAAAAACCCCACATAGAGCCCCCAGCTTAATTTCAGTGAGAGAAGAGAAAGACTAAAAGGGCCTATACAACACTGGATGAACACACCTTAAAAACCCCTAAGCTGCATCCAAAACCAGATGCAGTATTTCCAGGATATCTAACACACCATGGACTCAGTGGCTTGAAAACATGTATTCAGAGTGAGAAGAATGACCGGTTTGATTAGAAAGTCCTGTAAATGCAAAGCAACAACAAGGATCTCCAGGAGGTTTTTAAATGTGTAAGCCTTCGAGTGAGCAACAACCAGTTTTCACTGGCAGGAGTTAAACAGGAGGTGCCGCTCGGGATGTGGGGGGTGCCGTGCTGCGTCTCCTCCTCCAAACGGGAGGYACTGGCAGTAACCCCTGCTGGCAATCAGGGAACACAATCACACCAAATGCCACACTCCCACAGCCTCCTGTGCATGGCAGCTCTGCRATTTCTACAGGGAAGGGGAGGCTGGATGAGTGAAACAAGTGGTACTCCAGCTCCAGCAGCCCGCAGTCATTTACACACTGCTAATGACAGTAAACTGCTCGCCAGTAAATGGACTCCTGAAATCTAAACTGCTGATGGTAATAAATTATATACTATGGAGGATACTACCTATACTGTATGGTCAGTTTTCATCACTGGGAGCTTTATTCACCAAAGCCACACAGACAATGTGATCCCTTCTCTTTTGGACCACCTGCCCATGCTGAGTGAGCTGCAAGAAAAGCAGTGGGAAAATTGCAGCTGAAAACTAAGGTGAATGRATATAAAATAAACCCACAGTCTTCTGCCAAAGGAGAATTAATCATGGCACCTTAAATTCGTGGGAACTGATTAGACTGATCTCGCAACATACAAAGTGGAAAAACAGGAGAAAGATTTATAGAGGCATTGAGATGAAGACATCAGAAGATTTGCCCAGAAAAGTATATGGAAAACACAATTATTCTTTAGCATCAGCTCAAAGCCAATTGTGGGGACCAGAGCACCAAGAACTAATTGAAATTGCCAAGAGAGGCAAGTTTARTAAAATATTACTGAGGATGGGTGGCAACTACAGAACTTCTGGATGGGCASTATTTATCTCCCTTCGTATCATTCAATGTGCACTTCTACACCCTTCTCCCCACTTACAGTTTAGATCATAAGAAATAATCCACTTCTATAACGTCCTTAAGTGCAGTTTTCAATGGTCTGAGAAACGGTAGTGACAAATTCAGTGTGTCAGATGCTAAAGACTGAAGTCAAACCATCAGGAGCATATGATTTCTCAGTGCTCAGCTTGGGTCAGGGGACTCTGCTGTAGCACTTCCACTGACTGTTTCCAGGAGAGAGCTGCCTGAAATTACCCAAAAAATTATTCAGGCCAGTAGGAAAGTTCATTTTCTGTGGCTTGCCCACGATCACATAAGAACACTGAAGTAGCTCTTACCTCATCAGAATCAATAGGCGTTAATCATTCATTTAAATGGAAGCAGTACTGGGACAGTTGAAGCACATCCAAATAGATGCTGAGACTCCTAAATCCCACCAGGGCTCCTGACTTTTTATTCATTTCTGTCTCTGAAAACTGAAACTATTGAGACCAGAGGTCAGCACTCAAGAARGAAATCAGCCTAAATAGTTGGTTGAATTTAAGCACATGTAGGAACAGAAGATCCTTATATTGATTTATTCCCCAATTCTTCTTGCTGCATGGACTCCACAGTGCCCAATTTCTGCTGCCAGGGAAACAATCCTCCAAAGCCAGAGGCTTCCTATAAAGCACAGACCYAATTCATCCTTGGAGCAGCTTTTGACACTGAACTCTTACTGAATGAATCAGCAAGAATCCCAGTAGAGAAACAAGTACAGTCTTGTGCAATTAAAACTTTATCAAACACAGAATCACAGATAACTGTTAAAAAGAATTCTAATGGTTCATCTAAGTCTACCCTCCTACAACAAAACCAGAATTATGTTTGAATGTGCTCTGTGAAATCCCTCTGCAATGTGAAGGCCTCATACACAGCACACCCATGCAAAATGCACTCTTGCTGCAGTCTAATTCTCTGATTTACCTTCTGCTTATCAATTCCACTACACACCACAACAGAATTTTTTTACCCTTCATTCTTTACCATGATTTTTACCATCATGGTCCTGCAATTCTTTAATTGCAATTACCTTTAACTTTAGTAATTTGATTGTTCACATTCCATGATGATTCTCAGACCATTGCAGAGCACATGAATAAAACAAGCACTTATCCTGCTTTAATTACTATTCCTTCTTTGCTTTAAGTTACAGTTGAGTCTTGAATGGAAATTCTGGAACAGAATTTCTCGCCTTGGTTGCATTTACCACACAGAACTTTTATAGCTATTTTTCTCTTCTTCTTTTGAAGACCATTATTGTTGTTTTGCCCTTCACTCTGCTCTCACAGACCTAGGGATATTATTATTATAATGATACAGCTCATTAAATTGCCCTCCCARTGATGAGAATTGGAGGAGATTGTTTTCCATTTGTGTTCATCACTTTCTGTACCAAAAACTTGTCAACACCACTTTGTAAGAATCCACTGGACAAACTTTCACTTGCTCTATTCTCCTCCCTGATGGTACCTCACCAGTTTTGAGTCCCTTCCTCTCCCAACCTACATTATGCAACTCTATACAACAAGTACCAAACAGCAGTGAAGCTTTTGTATCTGCACTTCTTTTGATGGCTCATAGGAGATGTCACCAGCAGAAACTCCTGGCTTCTCTCCCCTTCTGTCCCCTAGGCATGTTCAAGAAAGCTATTCTGAATTTCAGAACAAATGTAAATGTTATACAGAACAAGGATTTAGTGGCAAGCTCCTTTTCCTGAATTTTCAGATCTTGATTTTTTAAAAAATCCTTACAAGAATTTTTTTAAAATTTAATAAAGACCAGAGAAGTCATAACAGAGAACTAAAGTAGCATCACCACCCTTACAACAAGGCACAGTTTAAAGCTGAGAAAATCCAAAAGGAAATCTCGATTGTGGAATGAGGACATTTTGATTGTTGGAGCCCCCTCAGGGTCCTTATGACCCTTTAATGCTCCCTGCTCCCAGTGCCTGAGTGCCACCTACAGACCCCACTGTGTGCTCCTGCCATACCCACAATGGCACAAACACCCAACACACACCAGCTGAGACAGGACAGGACCTGTCCAAGGGACCACTACTAAAGCATGTTCAATTTTACCTCTTCCATTGCACAAGGCTCAGAAATATGTTCCTCTTCTGGTTTAYATAACTCAGACATAAAGAAAGAAACACTTTGTTCTTATTGTCATTCAGAAATTACTTTAGCTGTTTCTGCTGGCCTGTCACACCAAATTTAGCTTAAAGGAAGATATCTTGCCTAGTGTGGAAATCTCAAAAGAATCTCTTCGTTTATAAAAGCCTTTGTTTTAGGGACCAGTCCTATCTAGAGTGTATTTATGAAAGGCAGGTCCTGCTTTACCCACCTGATCTCTTTCAACGACCTGCTTAGTGGATGAGGGAAATACTGTGGATGTGTCTGTCTGGACTTTGGTAAAGCCTCTGCCCATTTCCCACAGCCATCTCCTGGAGAAACTGGCTGCTCATGGCTGGGATGGCACAGTTCTCACAGGGTAAAAAAACAGGTGAATGGTGGGCCCAGAGAGCGGTGGGGAAAGGAGCTACACCCTGTTGGYGGCCAGTCACAAGTGGTGTCCCAGGGCCCAGTGCTGGGGCCAGCCCTATTTCACATCTTCAGCCATGATCTGGATGAGGGGGCTTCCTTGGTGCCCAAAGGGACGTGGCAGCCAGCTGGGCGTTGGTCTCTCCTCTCAAACAACAAGTGACAGCACAAGAGGAAATGACCTCAAATTATGCCAGAGGGTTAGGTTTGGTATCAGGGACAATTTCTTTCCCAGAAGGGTTTTGCAGCCCTGGCACAGGCTGAGGAGGGCAGTGGTGGTGTCCCCATCCCTGGAAGGATGTAAAAGCTGTGTGGATGTGGCACTTGGGGATGTGGGACAGTGGTGACCTTGGCAGTGCTGGGGAAGGGTTAGACTCAAGTATTAGAGGGCTTTACCAATTGAAACAATTCCATGAGTCTGTCACTAAAACAATCAGTAATGTTAACACTGTCAGCATCTACAAGGAGTATCATTAAGAATGTCAGTAAATCTGGTAGGATTTATTAATCTTTTTTACTAACACAGGCATCAAATGCTTGCTATTTCTTATATTCAAATTCAATGATAATTGTTTCATTTTAAGAGCATTTCTGTATTACACTTAGAAGTTCAAAGTTCTGAATGGGATGAAGGAGTTGATAGCTTTATGTGTATAACTAGTATTTCATATGATTTGAGCTGTTAATCTCTTTTAAAATCCAAAATGTTATTCRATCCAGAAAGTAATAGTGATGGCACTGATTCCCTCATTACAAGTATGGGAAACAATACATTGAAGACAGTCAGATTTTTACAAAGAGAATTATGTATGTCACTAACAATCCCGTTATTTCCCCATGCTGAAAAAAAAGGTACATATGCTTATAGTATAAAGAGATAGAAACTTCATGTCTACTTCAAAGAAAACAGATCTTATGAAATTCTGAAACTGCAGTTATGTGTGAGAACTTGCTACTTGCTTATGTTGAGTGTCAGAAGAATAAAAAAAGCAAAAAWTAAAGAATTCAGGAGTGACCCAAAGAACCACATACCATTAAATGTGATTGCTGTGTCGGACTGGGAGGTGTTGTACTGCAGATCTGGTGTGTCTGCTCAAGGGTTGACGTCATTTCTGTCACATAATTCTTCACAAGCCCCTAGAGCTCCATGAGGCATTAATAACCAGTTAAAAGCCATACATTTATGTAACACAGAGACGTTTTCAAAATCCTGCAGTAATCTCCCTAATTTTCTTAAACGAGTTGATATGCAATAATCATATGCAAGAATGTTTTCAGATTAAAACTGGGAAAACAAAGCAAAACCGGTCAACTTTAAGAATGGAATGAACCTATCAACAGATCTTTCTGTGTAAAGGTGTTGATAAAATATGTTCCCCACTAGATATAAATGCTTTGAAAGAAAGGACAATAATGGAGCAGACAGCTTGCTGGTGACACAATTATTTAGAACAGCTGARTGACAGTTGACAGCCAACACTGCCAAAGGATGTCATAGGCAAAAAATTGATAAAATGCTCTTCAGCAAGAAAGCATGCTCAGTCCTCAAACTGCGAGTAGAAAGGGAAGTAGGCCTACATAATTCAGTGCCTCAGAAATAGTACACTTCATGTGCTCAAATCTTAAAATTTTGATAAAGGAAACTCCCTTGCTCTGGGCTTAAGGCAGACAAGGCTGGTTTGAGATGGCTCTATAGAATCTGCACTTGCCAAATGTAAGCTGCTCTGCATCTTTATGGACATGATTTACTAGAAGCCACACAAATAACAAACAAAGACACTAAATTTGCTATCTCGTAATTTTACTAAATTATTTCATAAAATAGATATTTGCATGTTTTGCTGACTTGATCTAAAAATTCTCACACGGCACCCACATTTTTATCAGGTAACTTCAGACTTGAACTGCAGTAAATGGCATGAACTAGAGTGAAAAGCTGAGGAGCCTGTGCTGTTCCAAAGGCAGCACTTTGCTCCTGGCAAGCTCTTACAGCTTTTGTTCTTGGAAGCCCTGAGCTCCAGAGTCAGCCCCCTGAACATCCTGCTCTGCCCAGGCCCTGGCTGAGAAGCAGTCTGTGACCATGGAGGACACATACACTATAGAGAGAGGCAAAAGCACATAACCAAGATTTGCTCCTGTGACACTTCCCACCTGCTCCCCCAGAGCTGGTCCCAAGGTTCATTTGTGTGAGCCCTGCTCACGCTGTGCTTCCTGCCCATGGGCTCTGAGTTTGCTAAGAACATTCCCAGKGGGTGTGATGGAACAGATTAACATTGGGATTTCTGCATTCAGCAATCAGCACCAGGTGTTGGGAGGAGAGCAAGCACAGGTCAGCACCACACAAATCTCACATTTGGCAGTAGGTGAGAGCTTACCTGAGCTGCAAGGTRTTAAGGCACACTGTGACTATTGGATTTAGCAGCTGACAGTGGYTCCATCATCTTTTAACTCATTTGTACTTCCCATCTCCACAGAACTCTGCATCAATGCCACCAACAGTTTAGCCCCACACGCCTTCAGAAGATACYTCATTCTATTTTTAAACCACCTGCCTGATCATTTTATTTGATAAACCAAGGGTTTTTTGCAGTGCATGAAAAACTATTCCTCTATTTGCCATTCTTTTCCCCATTGCTTGGGTTTTTTCTCCAAATTTGTGTATCCTTTAGGAAGTGGGATGGTCAGAACTTACATTCCATGCTCGAGGTGCAGGTGCAATGTAAATTTGAGAGATTTTTTGTGTCTAATATATGTACATATGAATTTGCCCTTTATTTCTGATTCTTAACTTTGCCTCTCAAAGCACTGCCAAGCACTGMGGCTGTATTTTCAGATTATTCACAATGACAGCAGGCTCCAAGAGCAGAATGTGAATAACTGCAGCCCATCAGCAGCGCGTGTGTGGAAGCAGCCTTTGGCTGCCTGCTGTCAGGAGTGACTCAAATGCTGCAGTATAAACACAGGTAGTGTGGAGGTTGAGCTCCAAGATACAACAATGTAAATATTTGGACTAAATCCATTGAAGTCTATCTCCTCTCTSCCAGTGCCGTTATCACAGGCTGTTTTCACATTTGCTCTGCCCCTCACCTGCCCTGTGAACATCCGCCCCAAAGCTTCCCTCTGAAATGAGGGGCCCAGTGTGGACACAAGCTCTTCCCTCCTCCCAGGGGAACATGGCTGCGTGCATCAACTCCTGATCTGAGAGCAAGGACAGCAGCCCAGACACTCCTCAGTGGGTCAGGACACAGGACAGGAGCCTGACAACCCACACAGGAGCTCAGTGCTGCTGTGGGAGCGCTCCTGCAGCCACCAGAGGAGAGACACCAGTAGTGCCATGGCTCAGGAGCAGTGACATAGCCGACATCCCACCTGAGCCCTGCTCCTGGGGAACCTCCATGGCCACAGGCACCTGCTGGCTGAGCTCAGCCTTGGCACCGGGGCTCTGCTGTTACAACACAACAATTGTGGGATAACGCAGTAACAAAGGCCTTGAAAATGTGCAATCTGTCTGATAAACTCATCTCARATTGCTGAGAGCAATTGCTTTGTACCACAACTGTACTTCATGTACAATAAAGCCCAGAGCAGTTTTTAAAACACTGAGTACTTGTCACAGAGAAAAGAATGGATTTCTGTACCAACATACTGAAATAGGCTTCAGATACTATAGATTCTTTATTATGCATTCTTCTGGATAGATGAAAAGTTTACTCTACCAATTTTAAAAACAGTAAGTATGTAACTACTACTTTAACACAGATTATTTATCCCTGTTCTGTTTCCTATGATTACTACCAAATGCTGACCACAGAAGGACAAATTCTTATTTTCCTTAGAAATCCAGAATTGTAGAATAATTTCAGCTGGCAGGATTCCTGACTGTCAGCCAGTCCAAACCCTTCCCAAAGCAGAGATCCCAGATAGATCAGGTGAGTCTGTCCTAGGACAGTGAGCCCCCACRGGGATCACCCACACAGGGCTCCCTGAGCCCCGCTGCCCCCAATGCCCAACCACCTCCTGGCAGAAGTGTTTGTTTTTCTGTCACACCAGAACTTCCCACATTCCCACCTGTCTGTTACTGCCATAGAACTGCATGAAGAATSTGCATTTCCCTTCTCTAGTCCCTCAGTGACTGAAGGAAGCAGCAAGATCTTCCTTTGGCCTTTTCCAGACYGAACAATGCTGCTGTCCAGTCAGTGAGGACTCCC
The DNA here is from genome assembly GCF_030028575.1 of Malurus melanocephalus. Lineage (NCBI taxonomy): Eukaryota > Metazoa > Chordata > Aves > Passeriformes > Maluridae > Malurus > Malurus melanocephalus. Next base: position 108,262 of record NW_026624121.1, on the reverse strand, counting down.
CTCAAGGCCTCCAGGAAATCCACGCTGACTCTCTAAATCACATCACACTTATCCACATTTCATACTTCAAAGAATTTCGGGCTGACTTTCATAGAAACCAAGGAAATTCCCTTTGGTGTCCATCCTACCTTCCCCTTTGATGGGCGTGCCTGTCCCACCTGCAGAGCTCAGCAGTGACCCACACACATTGTCAGCATTGCAATACCCTTTCACATGTTTTTGCTATTTTTTCTCTAAGAGAGAAAYAAATTTCTTGCAAGTCAGTGTCAATATCCCTCCAGCACATTACATAAAACTCTATAAAACATGGTACCTCCACTTTCCAGAAAGTTAGAAGGCAAAAGACAATCACAGGAGGATTATATAGCTATGGTCTATCCTCTTCCCCTCAGTCTTTCTGCTTTCCCTGATGGAGTTTTGATCCTTCCCTCAGCCATCTGTTACTCTTATTTCTACCTGTATTTCCCTATGTTTCTCAGAAGTAGTAAAGACGGGAAGAAGAAAAACATGTCCTAAAAAAATACAAACAGAAAAATAATTTTCTAGAGATTTTCAGTTGATGTGACACAATCTAGAGGCCACAAAACATATCTACTAAGAAAACTAAGAGGAAAGAAAGAAGAGAAAGAGAATCCTTTACAGCACCCTTCCTCCCTCAAAGCAAGAAGCCAGACCTTTTTGTGTCACAGCTGGGGGTTGCCAAAGATCAGAGAGAGCCCAGAAGGCCAAAGGTGAGTCCCTKGCAACTGCTGATGGACCATCACACTCTGCTCCCTGCTCACCTGCCTCATGTTCCTTGGGACAGAACAGCCTTTGCTTCATTGTCCCCAAGGAGGCTGCTGTCACCTGCCTGAGAGCTTCCCAGACACAGCTCTGAGGAAACACCCTCAGTCAGGACTGCTCCACTCTCCTGCAGATGCTGCTCCAGGGAAGGAAGGATCAGGATTCAAGAGGGGCTGCATTTGATACCCACACAGTGCCAAACCCTACAAAGAGACTGCTGAGCTCCAGGTCTCCCAGAGCCAGTCCTCACTTATCAGTGCTCAGCATCCCCATTGAGAGAGCAGCCAGGGCTGGCCGCTGCCCTCCTGGATCCTTTCTTGATGGAAAAAAGCAAACACCCACATTAAACAACAGCAGAACAGAGGTTTTGTAAGCACTGCAGAGCTGCTGCAGAAAGGTGCACAACTTTATCAGTTTGAGGACAGCTGGTGTGCTTCAAAAAGTGAGACTGGAGACACAGAAATGTTGTGAAAACAAGATATCCAAAACATTTCATTTCCCTCATTGAATTAAAGCCACCATCTACCTGCAACATTTCTGTGCTTTTTTTATTAACCGGAAAGGAGAAAATGAGACTTGGGTGCACTTCTGTCTGTAACTGTGCTGCTGCTTAATAAACTCTAAACTTTTTGTTTAAACAAATCTGTCTTGTCTTAGGTATAAAGTGCCCCAATAAATTTTATAAAAGCAGGTCATGGAATGGAAGCCAATGARGTCATTGGGGAACAGTAAGAACCAKGACCCCCATCTGTTAATCTCAGCCTCTGACTGAGCTGGGGACAGACAGGGACACTCACACTAGGAATGCTGCTGCTTCTTCCAAACAGTTTCACCTGCAGCACAGCCACCTCCCACCCAGCAGTGTGTCCAAAGCTTTCCTGGAATCACACAGCATCCACAACACTGTCTCTCATAAAGCTTATCCTGCACTCCATGAGYACATTCACTTGCTTATCGATAACTCAGGAAAGCTGAACACAGATATGTTAGAAAACTCTCTTCATTAGTTCTGCTTCTCATGAAATCACTTATTTAGAGTATATTAAAGACCAAAACATTTGCTGACAATGACCTGTGAAAAAACAAAATAATTAGCTGAGCTAGCTYAAAGCAACACTTTTATCTTTCCCTCTCCTCAGTCAAAAGTATGGGAGATGAGAGGAATTCTCCTTTTTCACATAATTATTTCTTCCTGCTTTTTTAGGAAAAAAAAAATTTCTCTTAGCTGTTAGCTCATTCCAAAGCCCTAACTTAGCTTTTGACTATCTGAACACATGTATGGAGCATTTTTCTGTAAGGAAACACAAGAGAATTTGAGAAATCTCATGAAAAAAACACCTAATCTTCGTGCACAGAAATTAAAACAGAAATTAGGATGTGCCAAACTTCAGGTGCTGTGTGTAACCTCGATTTAGTCTGTGTGTGTGTCAGCTTTGGTGAGTCAACAGCCCCCAAGGCTGCGTGCTGCTCTGTGTGGCCTCATTAGCACAGAAAGCAGAAGGATTTGGGGAGGTGACATCRCTGTCCCTGTGACGTGTGCAGTTCTGCTGCAGCCAATGAACTCRGCAAGGAGCGCAGGAATGGGGTGTTCTTACAAGATAAGGGTGCTGCAGACTGTTTTTGCTTTTATTCCCGAGGTTCCTGTGAGAGTCTGGACAATTGAAACCAGCTCCAGGATGRTCCCCAACTGCACATTCCCCATTTTCCAGGTATCCCTCCTGCAGTCTCATGGATGAAAGAGCAACACACAAACAAGTGTCTCTCCAGATCCCCTGGGTGTGACACCATCCTTCAGGTACGTAAAAACCCCTGAGCATAACACGGGGCAAAGCTGGAACTGGCCCTTCCTTGCCCAGGAACTAAGGAACAGGGGCTTAGGCTTAAGCCCCAATTTCTCCTTATTGTGAGCATGTATCTATCAGACAAAAACAAGAACTTCACCTTTCCATTCCATGAACTTTAAGAAGTCTAAGTACTCTGAGCTTAAGCAATTTGAGGAGGAGTAGGAAACCAGTAACGGCCATGCTTTAAACATGTCACAAGTTACCTGAAAAACCTTCCCTCCAGGAGTGGCACAGATTCTCTACCAGCTGCCTCAAAAGCTTTTGATATCCATAATTTTTTGCTGGATTGGCCATTTCCAGAGCAGAGACAGGATCTTTACTTACAAGGGATTTACAAAGATAACTAGAAAAAACCCTATAGCAAAAAAGCCCTTAAGGAAAACTTTAATTTTTAAATTTTAGATTGGAACTTGGCTACTATGGAAAAATAAGAGGAAGCATCATATCAAAAGTGAAGTTAAAACAACATAATGAATATTGCTCAACATGTTTTGGCACGGGTAAGAGAGTAAGAGAGCATGTATTAGAGCCAAAATCCATAGAAGTCTTGATATGCTTCTAAAAATAAAATACAAGAGGGAAATGCCACCTCAGAACTGAGAAAAGATAGACTGCTGGAACACATGCAGATCACAGCAAGTGTTGACAGGACAAATACGAATGGGAATGTGGAAAAAGGAGCAGAAAACTAGAAAAGCTCAACATACAATATGTTTCTTAAAAGTCTGTGCTTAAGATTCACTAAGTTTTGAGAGCAAAACACAAAAAAAAGATTCACCTGTATAAACTTAGTAACACCAGAATCCCAAAACTTTACGTAAGTAATAAAGCAGCAGCCCTTAAAAAGAGGGCTGAAAGATAAATAATAAATAGCTGAGAAAATACAAGAGGGAATGAAAATTCTGAGTACTTTAATTAACACAAAGATAGTGGACACAAGGGGGAAAATTAAATAAGTGCTGCTAAGGAAACAGGAAAAAAAAACCACAGAGGAACATTGCAAGTAAAGCATGTTTAATCAGAAAAATGCCTTAAATCCTTAGTTATAACTCCTCTTATATTGCTTTGGATTCTCTAGCTTACAAATTTAACTACCAGAATTAGYTGAAATAGTGTATTTTGTGCAAATTAAAAATGGCTGTAAACACACCATGTATTATCGTTCAGTTCCTGGCAGATACACAGAATAAAGCAGCCAACTGACTCACAGTGTCACAGAAGGGACCCTAAAGCTCACCTCRTTCCAACCATGGACAGCAACACCTCCCACCAGACCAGGTTAACCACCCCGTAACTCCTCTGGTTGTATCTTAGAGCTTGGTGGAAAACATTTTTAGGTGGAAAAATACAGAGCAATACTGTAAAATAAAGTATTTTAACAGAACCTACACCTAATGTTTTATTTTGTAAAGGGCATTTTGTTTTCTCAGTATTTTGTAACAGAGTATTCTGTCCTGCAGCTTTCAACACTTTGGGCAAATTTTCCTTTTATGACCTCTCAATGCTCCCTCTCCCACACTATCAGTTTAAGATGTCTGGAAGCCTACTATCAGGGTGTCTTTCCTGTGACATACTCACATTTTAAAATTTACCAGAATGCTGAGTTTTCTGTACAGCACCAGTTTTTTGGGCATAACTACTTTCTCATTCCTGTCAATGTAGACTCTTATCTGCTAATTGCTTTCTTGCCCTTCCCCCATGAATTTGTCCTTGAAGCCCACAACAGAAACACCAAGGGGTGTCACACTGTGGATCACCTGCTTGATGAGAACATTTAAAAATAAATGGAGTTACAGTGTAATTTCTGGCCCTGTTCAGTGGTACATTCTAGCTCCATCATTCTGTGGCAGCTTAAAGCGTCTCGCAATGTGTTCATCAGGTGAAAAGAGAAAACTGCTATTTTTGGCTGTTGAAGCAATGCAAAACCGCTGGGATGTCTGCCTGCCTGCCTCTCTTATCCTGCTTCCTAAGCTCCTCTGTGGAGATATATCCTCAAAGAACACGTGCCTTTCTTGCAGTGTTCAGGATCCATAATTTCTTCCTTTTTCYTTATACTTTGCTGCATTTAAAGGCACAGGTTTACCTCTCCATCCTTCATTCCACTGTTACAGATGTTTGAGTCTGCCCTTCTCCTTGCAATTTTCCTATAAATGAGACTTCCTATATGTAATTAACTTTTTATAAGTCTCTAGGGAGACCTTGTAGCCCCTTCCAGTTCCTGAAAGGGTTCCAAGAGARCTGGAGAGGGACTAGGAAAAGGGCCTGCAGTGACTGGAATGGCTTTCCACTGTCAGGGGGCAGGGATGGATGGGATCCTGGGCAGGAATTGTTCCCTGGGAAGGTGGGGAGGCCGCTCAGGGTGCCCAGAGAAGCTGTGGCTGCCCCTGGATCCCTGGCAGTGTCCAAGGCCAGGCTGGACATTGGGGCTGGGAGCAGCCTGGGACAGTGGGAGGTGACCCTGCCCATGGCAGGGGGTGGGACTGGATGGGCTCCAAGATCCCTTCCCACCTGAACCAACCTGAGATTCTCCAGCTTTTAAGACTTTGTTCCTGTCAGTACAGGCTGACAGGAAATGGAAAGAAATGTAGGGAGCACTGCTCATTTCCACAGTCCCTGCCACCTTACACTGTTCCCATGAGATCAAAGGCTCCAACRCCCTAAGGGTTAAATGCCTTTTTCATCACAGTGTGCTGTCTCTCCCTGTTTCCAGCCAGAAGGAACTACAAGCTTTGCTCAGCACAGGCAGAGGGGAACACTTCCTGGGGTGAGGACTGCTCACCTTCTCCAAGAGCAGCCTGTTCTTCCCAACAAAGCAGCCAGCTCAGAACTCTATAAAGTGATTTTTAGACACAGCACACAACTGAAGGATTATCCTGCTGTTACAGGCTACCATGGAAACCAGAGGGAAAAAAAAGGGCTGAATATTAAAATTTGAGAGCGAGAACATCCATCACTGCTATTAGACAAAATGGTTTGGAAATGCTTCTACTAAYAGGTCTGGGCTGGAAGCTTTCCTGTTTGCTACTTTCTCCTGTAAGTGCTACAAGTGGAACAGAACATAGGACAGAGAAAATATTCAAAAATCTTTACAGCTCAAGTATACTCACACWCCACAAAAAGAAAAAAAATAGAAGTATCTGTTTGACAGAAGTATAAATAACTCCAAAYGTAAAAATCAAAAATTAAACTCTAATCCACAGATTTAGTTAGAAGTTAACAATACATTCCAGAGTAAAACATCAGAATAAGCTGTTTCTGCATATGACACTAGTAAGTCAAATTTCTGCATCTCTGCATCAAAAACAAACTTTCACTATTTTGATTCCAGCTCCATAAGCCTGGAGTCTTCAGAGGACAAAGAAAAAAGAAGTGAAAAAGAAAAATTATTAATAACAAATCTTGAGAACAAAGAGTAAACTAACTCAGCCTGGTTTTTTTGTGCCATTATCACTAAGATTAAACCCTTCAAAGGTCAGATAAAGAATTCATGGCACTTTGAATCTCCTTCTTTTGTTAATCAGGACTTAAGATTCAATCTGGTACTGAAATACCCACRAGTGGTACCAGGAATCGACTGACATATATTTTGTTCTGTATAATAATAGAAAGKTTTACATCTTCTGGAAGCAAATTCAGTGGTGATTGGTTGAAAAGACAGTGTAACAGCTGGTTGGAAAATTACAAATCAAAGTGATGCCGACTCAAACTCAACCTTCTCACCACTCAGAGCAAAAAAGACATTCTGTCACTGGCCATTTACCAATGCACCAAATCATAAAATAAGATAGGAAAACAAGTCGATTCCTTTCCTTTGAAACCAAAAAGAATGTGGTCTGCTAAGATTCTGTTGATGGTGCCATACCAGGATGAAATGATGATGTTTAGACAGGCATAACAGTTGAATGTATTGTCTTCTCTTTAAAAGCAAATACGTCAGTGTGTGTGACTCTCTAATTTGAACTGGTGGGTGAAAAACTGAGTGACCCAGCAGTTTGTGCTCACAGCCCCCAGAGCYCCTGCCCTGGGCTCATCCCACAGCGTGGGCATAGGGTGAGGGAGGGGATTCTCCTCCTCTGCTCAGGTGAGACCCCACCTGCAGAGCTGCCCCAGCTCTAGGGTTCCCAGCACAACACAGACATGGAGCTGTGGGAGTGAGTCCAGGAGGCCACGGACCTGCTCCAAGATCTGGAGCCCCTCTGCTCTGGAGCCAGGCTGGGAGAGCTGGGGGTGCTCACCTGGAGAAGGGAAGGATCCAGGGAGAGCTCAGAGCCCCTCCCAGGACCTAAAGGGGCTCCAGGACAAGGGGGAATGGTTTCCCACTGTCAGGGGGGCAGAGATGGATGGGATCCTGGGCAGGAATAGTTCCCTGGGAAGGTGGGAAGGCCCTGGCACAGGGTGCCCAGAGAAGCTGTGGCTGCCCCTGGATCTCTGGGCAGTGTCCAAGGCCAGGTTGGACACTGGGGCTTGGAGCACCCTGGGACAGTGGAAGATGTCCCTGCCCATGACAGGCATGGCATGATAGATGACCTTTAAGGTCCCTTCCCACACAACCCATTTCACAGTTCTGTGAACTGCAAAAATCACTTAAGATTTTTGTTTTGTTTGGCCACAGCTTTAGAATAACCCCATCACTGCAGATCAGAAGTAAACTGTCTTCAAAGGCTCTAAAGACAGAATTTTAATGATTTCCACTATGTGTCCCAATGACAGGGAACAAGAAGTTAGAATCTACAGCTGGTTCTAAATGCAAGTAAAACTAAGACACATAAAATACAAAGTTCTTGTTACAAGACTTGGAGTTAAGAGTAGAAAGGTCCCCGGGCAACATGATTGGCCCAWTATCTGTTGCCATTTCCTTTCACCAACAGCTTCAGACTCCAAAAGTGATACAGGTCCCAGCATCAGAAAGGCCAATTTACAGTGACAGTCAGGATAGCATGGGATGGATTCCATGCCTTTCTGGTTGTCCAGAGAACCTGAAAGAAACACTTGGGGGACTCTGGYTGAGCTCCCTTCAAACAAGTCATGTGAGCACTATCCATGGAACCAAAGGAGCTCCCTACAAATGCACAGTGATCCACAGAGCCACTGCCACWGTAGGACTTCCATGAGAAACATGGATGCTGTGGTTGGTGAGATCTTCTCTTTCTCTTGGTTCAAAACTTCGGGAAGAAAAACAGGAACTCTTGGTAAGTCCAGCTCTAATTGTGAGAAAGTACTTCTGGTTTTATGGAGATCTGTGGAAACAGGCTCACCTGGTGCCTTAATTTTTGCATTTTTCACTCTTCTCCACCATAAGGAAAAAACTAGCAGCTTRAAAGGCAGGCTCTGAGAACACAGGAGTAATAGCAGTACTCTGTTAACATTAAAATATGTCATTTTCTTGAAATACATCTGCCTCCTCTTCATCAATCAAAAAGTCACTATGAATGGCAAAMRTCACTTTAAAGTGACTTGAAGAATATAAGATGAATATCAAAGCGGGGGAGAAAAAGGTTTGAACCAACAGCACAGAAAATTGCCATTATTTATGTCAACCAGATCTATGTGACTAAATACACACACAGTTTGCTTTCACTCTCATAAGTTGCTAAAAATATTTCTAGGCACTTTCTCCCAAGTCACTTAGAAGTTAGTTCCCAAGAACTTAGAAGTTATCCAGAGCATTTATTTCAATAATAATAAATAAAATTTAAAAAAAWAAATAAACAGTAGAGACTCTAGTAAATCTGACAAATGACATTAAAGGTTTTGCAMAAAATGATGTAATGATTCTGTAGAAGCAAATTCCTACAAGAGATGGTGCCTAAGAAAGGCCAGTGACTGCTGCTGAGGGAAAGGGTCCAGTCAGCCCAAGGTGCTCTAAACTTTACCCCTTTACACCCAGGGTCAATGCTACAGGTGGTGAGGGCCAACACCAACAGTTTAAAGGCAAAATTTAAGATTCTGGTGTCCAGAAAGAAGTGCAAAACTCTACACCTTGTATCTGAGCTGACCACAGGAACCCAAGAACTGGGCTCAGCTCTGCTGGGCTCATCAGTCCTTAAACAAGAGGACAGAGGCTGCTGGCCAGGGAGCTCCTGGCTGCTCCTGCAAGGTYCAGGAGCACTTTTGTACAACGCCCCTTCCTACACTTCCAGGCACCCAAAACCATTCCACCACACCTCCTGCTCCATGCAAATAAGGGAAAGACAAGGTAAAGACCATTTATGCCATTCTGCCCTGTAATGGCTTTGATTCCAGCAGTGTCAGAAAACACTGTAACTTCCAGTTAAAAGGACATGAACAACTGTGAGGCTCAGCTGGTCATGGTTCAGGTTAAACTGAGGCAATCTGATCACACTGACAGAATAAGGAAAGAAGTAGGCAGTGGTGAAATGTGAGGAGGACTGGATCTGCTTCAGAGTCCTCTTCTTCCAAGTTATATAGTCTTTGAAACCCAAGCTTTTTGCTTTTTTTTTTCCTCTATCCAACTACTACTGAATGCCTGCAGATTCTGAGCACATTGGATTTGGTTTAACCGCTTTCTATCTGCCAGAGAATATGACTTTTCATTAGGATACAGACCCTTTAAATCACCCCAYTTCCTTCTCTTCAGAAGTAATTACTGCAGTGTATCAGCACTGCACTTAATCAAATAAGTCCATGGCTTCATTAATGCAAAGGATGGAGAATCGTAATTACAGTATTTGCTGAGAGAAACGTCATTTTGCAATTTAATTCCTAACCTTGGTCTGCAACAAGTCTGACTAAACCTACAGCAGAATTTACATCTTTGGAAAGGCCAGAGACACAAAGACTTTTCTATTTTGYAATCCAATCAGAAAATATCAAAGATCTAGTGGCATTCAGTTGCTTTTGTAATTAGCTCTTGTCTTCACAGAACACACTATCTAGGTCATCTACAATCAATCCAGCAATGGATCTTGCACACAGCCAGCAAACTCAAACACTGAGAGAATTTGCTCACAAGTCTTAGAATACTACTATCAAAAATAAATCAGACTWAGGCTTTYTCTCATCTGYTTAGTATGGAGGGTGTTCCTCCTKTAACAAATGTATMTAATACAGRAAAAAAAATACAKAAAGAGGAAATGGCACARATYTGGCTATTATTCTGAATCATTAACRCCAAGAGATACTCCCTGCTCTTCTCATAAAAAGCTGTAGCATTAAAGCACTATCTGAGAGACTCCTCAAGTTCTACCTCAAGTTTTCTCCTCATGTGAGGATATGGATATAATTAAATTAATATAGTGGAAAATAAGTAATAGTATTTGAACTCCTTGCACAATTTATCTCCAATRAGCAGTGCCAAAAATAATTTTACATGCTCTGAGTTTACTTAGTAATGTACAGGGACAGAACACAGACTTTGTTCCAAGCTTACAGGGAAYGCTTTCATTTCCAGCAGAGATTTGAACTTATTATACAGAACTGGCAGTGTAGAAGTAATTTCAAAACTAACTTGTCTTTCTTTACATTATAAATTTGCTTTAAAATATTCTAATACCATGAGTTCTGTCCATTAATTCAATAAATTTATTTTAAGTTATTTGAAAGTTTATGTATTAACTCATACCTATAAATTACTAAATGGCAGATTTTAGGCCAGCTCATTTCTGGTCTGCTGTCATATGCACAGTGTGTATAGTTCAATATATTCAGGTAGCAAGTAATAAAGAAAAATACGTTTGGTTTAAATTACTGTTGCTCCTGTTACCAATTCRTAGAGTGAAACCTTGGACTGCAGTCAGACCTCAGCACAGCAGGTATTTCATTCAGATTTTCAAACCACAAACCAGTGTGCCCTTCCTTCATGTCTCCTGCACTGAAGTAAATTCCCATGGCTTTCCCCCATTTGTTTCTGAAGGTAGCAGGGTACCTCATTTGGGAAAGAATGCCATTAGTTCACAAGTGGCTACAGAATGTGTTGCACCACTTCAACACTTTTTCACACTTTCAGATGGTAATTATTTTTTAAAAAAATTTTCAAGGCTTCTCCTCCCCAGGAGATTTAGGAACATGCAAAGTTTAAAAGAATTAAAAAAAAAAAATTGTAATTACTTTCCTCATTGCCAAAGAATCTTTGAAGAGCTAAAGAGGAAAAATAAACAGTAAGGAAGAAAGAGTATATGAGATGACAAGAATGAATACATTCAGAAGCAAACAGGAAGAAATTGTGAAAACCTTTTTGATTTAAAACTATACACACAACAAAACCAAAGCTTTAATTTCCAGAACATCAACATGTATTAACTATTTGTACTCTTCACAAAAGACTGATTTTGATGTAACCCCATTAATTGTTAAGTGTCTGATATGAACTTTTTAACCCTACCTATCTTCTTGAAAGAACTGATGAAACAGTTTATGTATGCCTGGYAATCTGATTTACCTTCAACCCAACCCATTTGCATCTTATTTTCAGTTTGAATTTTATAAGCTTACACTTCAAGATAAACACACTGTAAAAATTACCTCAAGGCCCAGAAACAAGAGTACAAAGTTCAGCTCTTGTTTATCTACACCACCCATGAAATGAAAATGAAGTAATTTCCATCTTACAGTCTTATCTTCCCRTTTTCAAATGTGGTTAACGGCATGTTTTTAACTGCTTTACAGTTCTTGAGGTGCATTTATTTCTATATACCAYGCATACAAAATATTTTAGAAATACCTGACAATGCTGTGGATTAAATCCTATAGAAGTAAGTAACAACTTTTCAAAATATGTATTACTTCTGACTGTGCAACATTCTCCCCTATATTCACACATTAAAAASAGATTTTGTTGAAGAAACTGTGAGAAAATAGACTTTACACCCTAAAAAAAATACAGTCTCCAATGCTATGAATTGCATTATTTCCTAATTTGAATTAGAATTCAATTTATCATACCAACTTCTTAATAATAAAAGAATGACTGAAGAGGCAAAGCTTTTTAACACATGCCAAAGTCAGYGACATTTCTCACTATTTGCAGTTCCTTCCAGAAGGCCCATATGCAGGAAATTAGATTTACCCAGGTCTTCTTTGTGCTCTATTACGTCCACCAATACAGAACGATGATTCCATCGATCACAAAACAAAATCATGCACAATTCTTTTTTTAGACCACTTATCTCAATACCATGTTATGCCTCCAATTAAAATATTATTAATCAGAGTAAACAACACTACTCCCTGGTTAATTTGCTTTCTGGAATCCTTTCCAACAACAAAGCAAGCAGTTTCTTGTTCATTGCTTTTACCAGACCATAAAATGGCCACTCTGCTGCTTTTCCCTGCTTTCAGCCTTCAATTTCCTTTGGCAAAGCAGAAATTTATTTGTTTGCCCTTAATTAAGCTCATACAACATAAATAAAACCCAAAATGAGCACGCTAACTCAGAAATCCTGCAATTATTGGCTCAGTTTGCACAATTCAAACAGAATTTGACAGACGTCAAATAGGTGAGAAACAACCAGGCACTCAAGAATTAAGTGGGAAGAGAGCGTCGAACCCCAAGTGTTTGTTTCCTAAGAAAAGTTCCACAAAGGAGTCTGACTTTAGGCCCTCAAATCACAGACAGATCTCTGCTTACTCACACCTGAGAAAAACCCAGCCTTACTGCAGCACCCACCAGCAATCCAGGCTGAAAGGTGACAGCTGGAATATTTGCTCATCAGCATTGATTTCACACAGGAACCTAAAGAGAAGATTCTGTGGGAAWAATACGGAAAGATCATATAAAGAAAATTTACCCACTTCCTTTCACCAACTACTAAGGACTTTAGTGTGCCAATTCAAAATGCTGCAGTTAACAGAGAGCCCCTTACAGTCCAGAGGAGGTTACAACACTGCCAGGAATGTGACAGGAAGGGAGCTCCACCAGTTTGGTTCCAACAGCAACTGGTGTCGAAGAGCTGGTAGAGACAGGTGAGCAAGCGCCAGCAGTGCTCAAACCACTTCRGAAAACCTGCTTAGGAATGGACAGGTTTCTGGCTTGCCAAGCAGAAAATAAATGAGAGGGATGGAGATGGATGGGAGAGAAAGAATGGGAATAATTTCACAGTACACTTGAAAGCAGTCAAGTAGTTTCCTCTYCAACTACGCGAGTCCCTTTTCCCCTGCAAAAGAAAGCTTCTTTCCTCCCATGGACTCAATGCTGGTTTTCCTTCACAGCTCAAAAGGCTGTTTCAACCACTAATTGCTTACGGTTAGGAAAAAAATATTTATTCCACAAGCATGGCTCTCTTTGCCTTCAAAATGTAGAAAGGTCAGAGTGCTCGAGGAGCTTACCRTTTGTTCTATATCAACAACAGAAGGCATGAGCTGACAGCCACACAGATACCCAAGTCAGCTCTAAATTCAGGGAGCTCCAGAAATGGAAACAGCCTGGTTGTCATAGCAGCAGAGCAGGATACCTGAGCTAATTACTCAGTCTGAGAGGCAGAGCTAATTAGCCCAGATGCAGCATCACACTGACACAGTTATAATCCTTCTGGGACCTGCACACACATATTGCTGATTAGACATTTCAGTTTGCTTGCAACCAGCTCAGGGAGCTCGGCACTCGATGTTGTGCTTTACATAAATGTTCAAAGGAAGAAGAGAAAAAAGRGAAAAAGCCAAAATATGTTTCTACAAAGAAAAAAAGCAAAGGAAAAGAGCTCACAAAACCCCCCAGGAAACTATGAACACTGATCTGCAACTCTTCTGCAAGGGAGGAGGGTGCCTGAATCCACAGCGCTGCTGACCAAAGCACAACACTGGGCATGGAAATCTCAGTGATGTGGATGCACCCCAGGCACTCACTTGAAAAAATCACTTTGTCAYTATGAGAAGCTAACATCAAAAACTTCTCTGTTATCTAATAATGAAAACTCTGAAATGCTGCTCCTGACTTAGAAATAAGAAAGTAAATATAACACCACCTGCTTTACAGATTGTGAATCCCATGGAAAGTAAACACCTACTACCAACAGACATACCTGCTTTATTTTCAAGTACTACAAACAGCATTTTTACTGTTTTTCCAGAAAGAAGTAGTATCTTAAAACTTACCTTTTCACCTTTCTAAGGTACTATATGATAGAAGATCCTCCCTCTAAAAGCAACAACCCATTTTAAAAGGGTCAGAACCAAAAAGTGAATGGGTGAATGTGTCTCAGTCCTTGTCAACCATTTTGGTGTCACAGAAATCCAATATAATGTGATGGAGAAGACAACATAGACAAGCTGTGAAAGGCAGGGACTTTTTATATGCTTGAAGGAAAAAAACAAGAAAGAAAAAGAAAAATTCTTTACACAACCATTTCTGTTCTTTGTAATCAAAATYAGTGAAGGCAGCATATGGACAGATTGAGCAGGGAAACTAGAGGAAAGATGACATGARAAGTGACCAACTCCCATGCAGATCTGCTTATTGAATTGAGATGTTTTGACAAGTTCAATACAAGAAGCTTCTAATTTACACCAAATAGCACTCTACAASTATAGAAATATTATTGGAGTCATGCTAAAACCTAATCTCCTACATTTTTAATGGACATACATTAAACAGATACTCAGAAGAGTTGACAAAGGACAGACATGCTTGACTATTTYGTGTATATTTATTGAATTTTAAATTGCACAATCTTTTATGTTMACCTGCCAAAATCACTAATTTGACAATGGAGTATTAACAATTTACATAATACAACTGCTTACTCATATTTACAAGAGATCATTTCTCATTTCAGCAACATATCTAAGCAAAGCTGGARGATGCCAAGAGATTCATTCAAGTGTCTGTGCTGCCCAAGAGAATGGGATAAATACATAAAAATCAATGTTTCTCTAAACAGAAAGGTATTTTTGTCAGAGTCAATAGTGCTGCTAAATAAAACAGTTTGGTGCCACAATGATTTCTAATTAAAGTCAGAAAATGGACACACACTCTTCACTGATCAAAACCTTTCAAAGACACATCAAGCTAAATATACTTTACATATATTTAGACAACAAATAATTCTAAGCACTGTTGAAATGGAAGATTTATAAACCTAGCATCACACTTCCCTGAAAAACTTCCTCTCAAGTTAGTTGTCCTCCTCCCTTTCAGTAACTGATCACAAACTTACATATATTATCAGTCAGCACTGAGATCCAACTTTGGGAAAGAAGGGTGGAGAATCTGAGACAATGTTAGTGGAACAAATTGAAAAGAAAAAAATTAAGGAATACTAAGGAAGACAAAGCAGTTGTTGAGATTCACAAAGGATTGTGATTTATCAGAAATAAAAATAAGCATGAATATCAACCAAGTCTCTAAAGAGAAACCAAAATGTCATAATATATGATCTTCTCATGGAAAAGAAATTTGGTCTTCCTCACGAAACACAGAACAACCCCATATTTCTCATTTCCATTAAGCACAGCTTAGCATGCACTTTACCCTAAGTGAACTACCAATAAAATCCACTCTCTTCTGATAAGCTCTTATTTATTCTAGAAAACAGGCATATTACTGGAAACTGGAAAGAACTGAACTGTTTGCCAGGATTTTACCCTGTTCTACAGCCGTTACTGTACCCASTGCAAAAATTCCAACAGAGAAATAAATCTCTCAACCACACCACAGACTGGGGGATAAGTAATTTTTGYTTCCTTTCTCCTACCCTTGCTGTCTGGGACCAGAAGGCACTGAAGAAAGCTCAGCAGAGATATCCCTGGGGTTACAGAGCAGAGCACAGAAAATGGAAAGGCACCACTCAAAGAAAAGCCAAGCAAGTCACTGGCATCAGGCACTGGCAGTGCTGCTGCCTCCCAGCCAGGAGCAGAAAGCTTTTTGGGGAAGCACTTGCTCCAGCAGCATATGGCTGACAGTGGGCATTCAGCCTGCATCACTCACCAACGARGGGTTTGAAAGATAGGAATCTTATCAGAGTGCTGCTTCCTCTAACGAGAAGGAAAGGGAGAATAAATTAGAGAGCAGCCGGGGAATGAAGGTATTTATGACGTGCCTTCACAAAAAGCCTGCATTGACAAGAATACGAACATGGCCAACCATGCCTTTGGTTYAATGCTGCCCAAATTCTTACAAATRAGCTTGTTGGGTTGGGTTTTTCATACACACCTTTAGGAGAGAATTTTAAAAAAAGCAAATGGAATACAACTACTTTCACATAAGCTGCCAAACACAACTGAAAAATGAATGTTTCAGGGAGTYTGTGTGAACAGTGCAGACATTGACACAGGCTGGTAACCTATGCCCTAACCTTCAGCCCTTTCACAGAATGCTTCCAGAGCTTCAGTCTTTCCTGTCATCCACAAAATAAGTTTATTCCTTCAGCTATGAAAAAGCATTGCTGAAGCTGCTGATGGTTCCCATTTCTTTTCCCTGATGCTTTTAACTACTCGAGACTTCACCTTATACTTCAGAAGGAAGAAAAGGGACTTCTAGCCAGACCACTKGATGCCTAAATGCACATTCCCACATCAGACACAAAATGCAGAAAAAGCATTTCTGAATAGTGGGCAGTTTTCAGCTCTACTTAAAGTAAATTCTAGGAAGCATCAAGAAACAGTAAATGGTTTGGTTCTGGGCACTACAGAGAGAGAGGAGCTCTGTCTCTTTTCAAGGCTGAGTTAAGTGAAAAAAGACAACACATGAAAAATTCATTAGAAGGCACAGAGTGGCAAGAGAATACTAGAAAGGCTGACTGCAGCATGCCTGGTAACAGAGACTGCTTAAACAGGGTACAAAAGGCAGGGCACTCGCTGCTGATGTGATAAAGTATCACAGAGGAACAAACAAGACTGGTGCTTCATCCACAGGAAATCTTTCTTGCTTATCGAAGTCAACTGAAGCCTGACTTCTTCCTCTTTAGCTTAAAAAAATTATCATTTCCCTAGAAAGAAAGAAAAAATATCAAAGTTAAGGTACAGCTGCACCTACTAAGTTTTGCAATTAAAAAAACTGGGAAGAAACAGAAAAGGGAAGTAAAGATACGCCTACCTGGAGTACCAGATCTTTTGTCTCCTGCTGCTGACGAGTAGAGCRTCTCTGTGACGATTTGTACACTTTAGCATGATGACAGGAAAGTGAGAAAGAGAAAGGGTAGCCCTTGACAAACAAGCTTTAAATCAAGTTATTGTGGAATGCAGACAATATTTCTATACAAACCATGCACATGAGGARTACCAACCCAAGCGTTTCCCCCACCTTTACCAGCATTTGCACTAACACATGTTTGTAGGTCAGATTTATTCTATACAACTTGTTTCCCATGTTCTGTACCTCGACATCCTGAACACTGGATAAAGAAGTTGATTAAATCCAGAAGTGCTATGTCCCTGTCTTGTTTATATGATTCAATCCAGTCGTCCACCACAGACTGTCAAGAAAAAAAGAATACTTATCAGAGACTCTTAAGAAGTGTTTTTATAAAAGGCAAATGACTAATTTTTTTTCAGAATATAGTTTTATAATTGAGCATTTATTTTGCATAATTATACATGTGCACAAATTCAGAAATCTATGCACCTTCTCTCGAGGTGGAGACAGAACAAATATTGACAGAGACCAGAACTCTATGCACCATTTTCTGGTATTATAATTGYATAAACACAAGTTCAAATTGAAATYACTGGAATTCCTCTAAACTACTTAGAGTATTTTTTCAGTTTTAAAACTGTGTTGAAAAAAACAAATAYTGTTACTCCATTCAGATTGACCAGTATATATTCCCAGAAAAATGATAAATTTTGGGACAAACACTGATTTTACATTGCATAGTGAACATCTCAGTATTTATAAAGGCCAAAGTAGCACATTAGTCACTCAGGAACACTCTAAAAAGTTCAGGAAGACAAAATAAAATGAAGCATACATAGTAAATAAAATAATACACAGAAGTTGGACTTGGGTTTTTTGTAAACCACCTGGATCACAGGATAGCCACATGATATTTAAAACTCAGACACAGTTTTAAAAATGCCCTCAGAACTATAGGTAGCCAGGAGATATTTTTATAATCCCTGAGATTTCAAGCTCCTCAGATACATAACCACTGTAGGTAAGMAACTGCATATATTTCATGTGTCAAATATTATGCTTTACTGTATTTTTTAAAAATTTATTTACTTTGTATGAGGAAAAAAMCAAACTTTTCTGTTCCATACATGCAGCAGCATTCATTGGGAAAAGCTTGATTATGTTATCAGAGCATATCACACCTTCCAAATGAATTAGTTATTTTGGACAGTTCGGGTCTACAATGAATTTCTATAAAATGACTTAAAAAAACCACACATGTATACAAACACCCCACCATGGCCACACACCTGGCTTCTACTGTRCTGAAAAGAAATCAATAGAAAGATAAAATCCAAACTATTTGATCTCTTAGAAAAATTTGCCTTTTTCTTAATCAGTAGCTCTAAGGAGAGACCTTGAAAAATCCCTCTGAAGTTTCCATTTTATCCAAGTGCAAACTCCCAAGACCACCAGTCGGGTCCTGGCAGGTGTATGAGGAAAAGGAAAAAGCAAACAGTGTGTACACAGCAGAGACACACAAAGCTCAGAACTGAGCCAAACACTGCACACAGCACCACGCTCAGCCCRTGCCAGGAACAGACCCGCTCGTGGTGTCTGCCACACTCCCATGGCATCCACAACCAGCATCAATCTCTGAACATCCAACTGGCCAGGAAACTCAGTTTACACAGGTTTTGCCTCCCAACACACAGACACACACCCAGTAGGAGAAGCAATCTTACAAAGGGGTCCATCTGCTACTTAGGAGAAATCAGAAAGCAAAGTGTTGGCCTCTAAGTTTCACACAAGCTGARGAAACACAAAGCAGCAGCACAAAAACAGTTATCTAGAACATTATCGTACTATTATTTCATCATGAATTCAGACCTRTTCTTGGAAGTATCAATCATTTCAATCAATCACCAAAATTGTCCAGGGCACATAAGCCAAACGTAGCCAAATGTAAAAAGTATTTACTATTGCCAAATATTGTCAGAGCCTAACGACCAGGCTGTTGGTGTACTACCAATTTACAGGA
The DNA here is from genome assembly GCF_030028575.1 of Malurus melanocephalus. Taxonomy (NCBI): domain Eukaryota; kingdom Metazoa; phylum Chordata; class Aves; order Passeriformes; family Maluridae; genus Malurus; species Malurus melanocephalus. The sequence goes on along the minus strand of NW_026624121.1, from coordinate 89,589 downwards.
TTTGTCTGAACAGCTSTATTACAGTAGATACCAGAACAATATGCAGCTGCCAGCAGCTATTTTCTACACTAAAGAAAATAGCAGTTGCGCTGGCTTAGACTATAGGTTCACCTGCACAAGAGGGCTTATGCATGTAGAGAAAGGTATAAGAAAAGGACAAGAATACACTGATATTTCTGAGTTGTTCTCCCAAACCTTTAAGACCCCAGCATATTTCTTCTCTCATGGATGTGTCTGTCTAAACAAGCTTTATATCTATACCATCTGCAGCAATGTGCAAGGGTTAATTACTCACAGCAAATGAAAAGAATAACTGTGTTTTAAAGTTGCCAATTGTTAGAACTATTGTTGATGTGATCCAATTCTTATGAAACAAGAGAAAACAAACCCCAAGCCCGTATTTGCATTTTCCATGCTTCGATCTGGTCACCCCTTTTCAGGTAGAATAATCCTACTCTGTGCCATGTGGCTTGCCCAGAAATAATTATGGGCCTCTATCCTTGCCCACTCTTGTCACATCTCTTGACAGTTTCTGAAGTCTATTCTTCTTAGAGCTTGGGAAATCTCAGCGGCTTTCCCTAAGTGTCAATGACTAGTTCCCCAGCATCTGTTCATTATCCACAACCCAGTTTCACATAAAACACTCCCTGTGGAAGCAAGGCTGGCCCTAGAAATTCCCTCCCACGTTCAGTCTTACTCCTGTTTGTCGCTACAACACACTGCCCCTTCAGCTACACCGCTGCAACTTCTTCTGGACTCTGCTAAAAATACTGCCAATTAACCCATCTGGAATGAAAAAAAAAACAAACAACGGGGCAGCCAAGGCAAGAAATGYGATGGAATTATCTTTCAATTTTGTTTCTGCTTCTTTTAAACAATTATTTAATTGATTGTTGCAGCACTACCTCAAACTGTAGCATCAGTGCAGTTCCCCTCTCTTCTTCTATTTTTTGTCTTTCATACAAAAAGAATTGTGCAGGCCATGCTGTGTCCTTGGGCAGTAAGGGCCCACTCTGTCCTACCACTGGGCACTTGCATTTTCAACCCAGAACTACCATGCAATTTACAGAGAAATAAAGACAAGTGGCTCATCTCCAGACTTGGGGACCAGACTTGAGGCAATGCAGAGTCTTCAGTGGCAGCAGTAGGTAAGAAAAGCAGAAAAATCTGCGTGAAGGTTCTCAGAGAGATAGCAGGGAGAGTGTCTGGACCTCGCAGAGAACTGATAAAGCTGTAAAGAAAATCTGAACCTGTGGGGAGGGTTCATTTTATCTAAGCTGACATGCACAAGCTCCTCAGTGCGTTCCCACTCAGCACTGTGTGTGACACAGACATGCACAGGCAGTGTTCAGAGAGCCGTCAGTTTAACTCCTCTCTCTGAGCAGGCACGTGTGGACAGCTGAGAGGGTGTCCTGCACAACACTTGTATTGTCCCCACGAGAGCCCCACGGACAGAGGGGCTGCAGGGGACAAGTCCCACACAGGCACCTGACCTGCCAGCATCAGCACACAGCCACACAAACTGCATTGACCAAGCCCTAAACATCACATCAGTGTCCCAACATAACAACCACAGACTCACACACTCAGTGCACACTTGGAACATTTGCYGCCTCATTTTGTTACCAATTACAGTTTAAGGCAACAGGAGGAAATTAAGCCAGACTACATATGCTGCAACAGTTGGAACTTAATCAAATTGTTGACTTTTGATGTAACAAAGGAGAGCTATAAAAACTGAAAACACTAGATGAAAAAATAAAAATGACACACATCAGACCCAAAATAGAGACAACTATCAACTGAACCAAGACAAAACAGYAGCGATCCAAATACCAGGAAAGAAGTTTGAATACAAGTGAAAAAGAAATCAAACCACAWGCAGCAATGTAGCAAATGGTGCAACATGCAATCCTTGCCAGAAATGGAATTATTTTGCATCAACATGCACAGAGAGAAGGATTCCTATTAAAAACAAGGATTTCTAACCAACAGGCCCAGGTTACAGCAAAACTTCCAGGACAATTTTATCTTGCTGGCCACCTCCAGSCAGTTCCCATGTTTTCAAGAGCTTCTCATACATAATCCAAGAGCAAACTCAGGGAAACGACCCACACTTGGTCACCTTGCTCTGGGCCCTCCCTGTCACCTGTTCCAAGCACAGATCAATAATGCCTTGAAGGCACATGTGGYGACAATAGGGAAGGACCAGATGGCCCTTTGGAAAAGAGACAGCTACAAGCAGTTTCCACACCCCAGAATTCACTCCCAGAAGCCTTCCTGCCCACTTCCACAAAACACTTAGGCAAGAAGGCAGCAATAGATTGCACGAGTTGCTCCAGAGGTACCCATCTACTTCCAGATGTTCTTACCTTCAGATTCAGTGGGGAGCATGGATTTATTRTATGGAAATGTGCAACTACATGCTGTGCATGAAATACAGGATAAATTCAGCATGCTGGGGAGGCACAGGATCTACAAGACATGTGCTGCAACCTGCTTTTGGGATCCACCAAATTCAAGGCACAAGCACAAGGAAAAGGCTCCCCAAGCAACAAGCTCAGGTACACAGATAAAGCCTGCARGTGACTCTAGTGGCACCAGCGCCCCTCCTCCACTTCCTACTGTCAGCACACACCCAAACACATTTGCACACACACTTATATGCATATATATACACACACTTACAGATACAGCACATCTCTGAGTCAGTCAACAAGTCCATACAAGGACAGGTTACAAAAATGAGACTCAACCATTTTTTTTACTATGAAATTGCTTCTATTCCTATGTAAAAGAGTACTTTTACTCTTCTTGAGTAAAAAAATCAAGGTTTCCTGCAAATGGCAGAAGATGTATGGTACAGAGTCAGTACAAAGATTTGCCAAAGCCTGCCACAGTTTTCAAGTAAATCTCACAGAAATTAACTCTCTGATGAGTCTGTTKTAAGAACTACTATGCAATATAATATGAAGAAGCCAGGTAAGCAGCCCTACAAAAGTAAGAAGCCTAAATAAAATCAAGCAAGTAGCAGGACAGATCCATAGTCTGAGTAAACAACTTCAAATCAATCAACCTGCAGAAATATTGACCTTCACATCTCAAAGTCTGCTAAAAGATAAACAGGTGCATTTTATGGTACTGAAGAGAAAGAGCAGCTCGGATTGCCAGTAAAAGGAAGTCTTATGCAATGAATGAAATAATGAAGCTAGTTATCTTATTACCTCCTGGARGCTTTGCAGCTAAGAATCCATTTCATGTTCCATCAGTGCAAGAGAATTACCACATTTAGGAGCATTAAGTGCTGGAGGAACCAGAGGGACTGACTGCAGAGGACACCTTGTCAGCACGTGTAAATTACCACAGTCCCACTAAATATTAATGAAAGTTGATTTTAAAAAAAGCTATTTCACTATTTAAATTAAATGTCAGTCTGGCAACAGTGCTACAAACAAAACTGAAAACAAATGACACCATAGACAAAGTACATGTTAAAATGGAAGACCTGAATCAACTGTAAACCAAGGCAAATTGAGTACAAAGTCCTTTAAATAATTTGCCATTTCATACAATTGATTATGGACATGCTTCATTTACAGTGAATATGAAAGAAAAAACTACTCTAGAGTGGATGTGCTACATGTTTACATGTAAGGCAGGAAAGATGTGCTACATGTTTACATGTAAAGGCACGAAAAACATTTAAAAATCAAAGCATACACTAAAACTTCTGCCAAAAACCCAAAGTTACTCAAATGAAATTTGAAATTTATTAAAACAAAAATGGAATRCAAAATGAAATTAAATATTCAATAAACTGTAAAAAGAGAAACTCAAATAGAAGATAAAAGAAAATATACTTTAACAGATAGTGAGAACTTACAGAGTATAATAAAAATAAGGACCTAGGGAAACAAAAGCAAATACTGAAAGACTTAAAACACTCTGCATAAAAAAAATTAAAAAATTAATCTGTTCAGGTTGAGTTTTTAAAAAAAAAAAGAATAAAAGCTTTTTAAGGATAAATTTTGGGAAAACTGAAGTAATTACACAGACAGCTACTGGGGAGAAGGTAGTTCCTAATGTGTGAAAGTATGTTCAGYTCAGACTAGGCATTCACTGCAGGATGAGCGCCTGGCTGCAGTCCAAACTGCAGGCARTAAGTCTAATATACACTCAGTGAAAACCTAATATAAAGATAATGAAAATGAACTGCAGCTTGACGACCTGCATTTTATTCTTTTTTTCTCTAAGGATAATGATTTTAAATTATGAAAGAGTTCATACTTTGGTAACACCTATCACGCACTTCCTGATAAGASAAAATTATTTTCTTTAAAAAAACCCCAAAAACCTCTTACTTTAAGGTAACAGTATATTTTTCTTGATATTTCATCACAAGCAAAGATGGAWAAATTTGTTTTATGCAGTGTCTATCTACATAACTTTTTATTTCTGGAAGCACAGAGAGGGAAGGAATACAATCCTAGAAGTACTTCTTCCCAATAAAACTTAGGGATCTACACTCTCCATACAGGATTATCTGTTTGGCATTTTATGTAAATACATATTTCTATGCAGTAGAGTGGGTAGTAAATATTACTACACAGGGAAATCCGCATAACATGCTACACTGAACCATATGGAAGAAAAAACATTACCAAAAGAAAAAAAATTTAGTTCTCTTAGGAGAACATCAGAGTGGTACAGTTTAACTGGAATTACACTGATGTGCATAAAAGGTACTGGGAAGATTCTTTTTGCAAATGGATTAAAATCACAGGAGCTCCTGAGGCTGGGCACCCTTGCCCAGCAGATCCACACTGCTCAGGGCAGCAGCTCCTCACTGGATGCTCAGGAAAGGCAAGTGCCCCATGCAAAAGTCTCACCACACCACGCAGATTTTGTAATGTAGAAGAGAACTTGTGCAGGTGCTCATCTCTCAGCTGAGATGTTACACCATTTCCAAGAGACTGTGTCTCTTTAAACTGAGACAATCATGGGCATGAATGGTTCTGAGCTGCCTCAAAACATCAAAATTGCTCATAAACATTGAACAGCAGAATGAAMGGATACTTAACAGCAGTGAAGAAACAAAATGGAGTTATTCCAGTAAGGGACGCATCAATTTATTAAAACACAYGATTCATATTCCTTTGCTAGCATAATTTGTAAAGGGTTTACAGATCACCCCAGACACTTCAAAAAACATGAATATTCTAGAAAGCAAAAGACTTCTCTACTTTCAAGTATAGTACTAATGCTTTGCTTTCACACACTGCAGTACTGGCACTTGTGTTCACATTAACAGCAAAACCATCTTACATCTTATTAAATCACAAGAGCAAAGAAGCCTTGAGTGGTAACTGCATAAAAATTCATTTGATATTAAGGGATACCCTTCTAATTAATTAAAGCTTCGTTTGGTGGCTAAATTGTTCCCAGTGTACCAACTACAAAAACTTCTACCTAGTTTTGATTTTTTTCTTTTAATTGAGTAGCATGCAACCAAAAGCAAAGCAAGATAAGGCTGAAGAAGAAATCTGCCTAGCAAAATGAAAACACTAGTCTGAATGTCAGTAATAGATGCAGTAACTTTGCCCAGTAAACTTTAGAAACCTCACACTCAAACTCCTAAGGAGTTTCTGAGACAATCGGGGGAAACCTTAAGTTATAATCCATCCTTCAAGCTGGAGGATACAACACCGTTAAAATACAACAAAGGACAACTAAACTAAAGCATGCCTTTAACACAAAAAACATGAATAATACCTAATGTATGTCTGTATATTATCAATCTTCAAAGACCTTGCCTTTCAGAAATAGTTGAGGCAGAGTCATGATCCACTAAAAAAGACTTATAGGAAGAAGAAAAACTTAGGGAAGAGAAAGCCATTAAGGCCACTGAGAGCACAGACACCACACTGACCCTGAGCTGAAAACAGGGGTGAGGAGAATCCCCCAAGTTCATTTTTGCCACTTTATTCTCTTTTTTAATTGCCACTGTCAGAAACAGGCTATTGGATTTTTGGTGTGACCCAGTTAGAGCTGCTCTGATATTTTCAGTCTCAAGTATCTATTAAAAACATACATGCAGTGCCTCCTGCTTAAGGCAGTTGTGTTTATACAGTCGCTCTAATCAGGAATAAGTCCGAGCTGCTGCCAGAGATGGACTTCTTAAGGCAAGGTAAGCAGCACTACAAATACAGCTTTCCTTGGACAGGGAGGGAACCTCAGAGGATACAAACCCCCACATGCAAGGATGTGCAGTGAAGAACAGCAAGGAATCTTGTGAATCCTTGATTTCTGCAAAGAGAATGGAAGTACGGGTGGCATAACAAAAAAATTCCATTTCAACACGCCAGAAAGCTCACTTTGGATACTTATCTTAAAAAGCTTTCTGGCATACACTGGAGCCATATTTATTCTGAACTATGTCTAATCAACACCAAGATTACCTTTATTAGCTGAGCATAAGCAGAGGCAGCAATTTTTAATTATTTTTTTCTCAAAATCAGCCTCTACTCTGTAGTGAACTGCTAACATTAATTAAGGGTGACTGGTAATTGCACAGTCATAAAGGCATAGATCTGTTCATGTTTTGGTACGGAACACCTCCTACAATTACTGATGATCCATTCTCTCTGATGTTCTGGGGGAACACAACCCCTTTGCACACAATAAAGCAGAACACTTCTATGCTTGCTTTGCCCAAAAGTAGTACAAACTTCCTTACAGATTATTGGTCATAACTAACTTATGAGAAATTTGCAGTCTGAATACTAAACAAAATCTGATCTCATCACGAGCTCTTTAGTTCACTGTCATCTTAAGAGCAGGGTCAGAGACCAATGCAGAGATGCCTGTGCAGATTTAACTGCCAGTCAGCCTCTGCCTGGGTGCCTCGGCTGGAAGAGCAGAGGCTCACCCAAGCCTTCCTTCCCATCAGTGGGCAGCTCAGCACATGAGAAATGCTCAGAGAGACCACTCTGCCCACGGAAGTTCAGAGTGGAGAAATGCAGTGTATACAGCTCTCACCATGAAATGATTTTACTAAAAAATAAATACATGAAAGAGACAAAAATGACATGACAAAAAGCAGAAGTTTTGTGTTTGCCTATTAAAATAAAAACCACAGTCTAAAGAAGTTCTGTGAACAGCCTTAAAGGAGTAACACTTGAAAATATACCCGCAGAAAATATGAGCAGCGGGCCATGTCACASTTCATACACAGAGAGCTGCTGACGGAACAACTTCTGAAGCACTAACTGCACAAAAGGTTACAGAGCAAATGAAAAACACTGACAACAATCTGATACCAACTTAACATGGATATTAAATAGATTTACAGAGTTCAAACAAGACACAAGCAGCACCTTGTGACAGAGGCAAAGATTTTATGCAAATGACAGCATTAAGTTATGTATACTTGATATACAAAATATTAACCTGGTTTTATTTCCCTGAAAGAAGCAACCAGCAATAAGCCTGAAGAGAAGTAGCAAATGAATCCTGCTGTGAGAGCCAAAACAGAGAAGCTTAAATGAAGTGAAAATTGAATTCAGTTACAGACTTCCAAAAATGGGCATCACAAAGGCAGAAAATCTGACAACTAAAACAAATTCTGTGAGCAAACAGCAGGAGCAGATAGATCAGAAATGAAAGCACATGATTTCCACGTAATCTCAGAATATATTAATTGACTTTTCCTAGGTTTTCATTGCTAGAAGCGAATTAGTGCTAGAAAAAAAAAAGTATGTTCCTATTACAGGAAAAGAACTAAATATTGAGAAATAATAGGTTCAGACAAATACAAATATATGGCACTTGTTTGAAAATTGCAATACTGATAAAAATGCTAAAATGGACCACAAAAAAACCTGCATTAAAACTWTGAAAAGCAAAAATGCCGAGCATTCTTAATTATTACATCAAAATCCCTAAGCTATTACAGAAAAATACAAGTACAAAGACACTAATCAGTTTGGTTTATAGAACCTTGGTTTCACATGAGATATTGTCCAGAAGTGCAAGTAAAAAAATATTAAATCACATTTTAAATGCATTCTCTTTCCTTTTACAGGGTTCTTTTAGTTTGTTTTTTTTTTAGTATTTTTATCAACAGTAGAATTTTCAAGGTTGCCCAAGCAATGCATACTCTTGAAATCATGGCTCAGATAATTTATGCCTGTTTGCACCCCARGCCTTCAAACACTCTTGCCTATTCCTTTACTATTTGCATATCATTTCTTCCCTCCTTAGACTGTGCTGTGAGCTTTTTCTCCTGCCTGCAGGCTGGGCACATGTTAAGCATGTGTGTGTCTGTGCATATGTGCCACATGTATGTGCACACAAACATACAGACATGTATTCACCACACATCCATGTACAAATTCTCCACTTCTCAAAAYAATTCCTTTGTAGCTGAATTCCAAAGGTTTCTTCATACAAACACAGACCATTTATTTTTTGTATTTAATCTGTAGAAGACTTGTGTCAATATCTCTTTTGAAATAGATAAAAGGCATCAAAGTCAATTACACACACACACACACACACACACACACAGACACACAGAGTGTCATCAAATATCAAAGCAATTGCCCATTCCTTTTCATTTGACTTTTGCAAATATCAATAACTCTAAGTCAAATATACTACACAAAGTATATTGTACATTCTGTACCACAGTAAAACCAGAAAATAGACTCCAGATGTTTCCTCAATTCCTGCCAAAAACCAAATTTGAAAAAGTGCTGAAAACCAACGTTGGAAGCACTAATGTAGGRAAAAAAGACACAAGGAATCTGTGGCATTGTTAGAAGTAAATTTGTTCTGTCTTCACCTACTAGGTAAGAAGGGTCAATCCTAAATAGGTGTAAACACAGAAACCATGAAGAACAAAAGTTCTCATTTCCTTCCTGTGTATTACTTCTTTAAAATTACATGTCAGACTTTCCAGATTTGAGACAAAAAAATTTCAACAACTTTCACTCATTTGGGATACTTGATTCCTCTGGGAGTTAAAGAGACTTAGCTTTTAGCTACACTAAAAGTAGTAATATTAGTAAAAGTAGTAATATTACTAAAAATAATATTGASAATGGGATTTGGCACCTAATTTTCCTAATTTGTAATTTTCTCATGTTAGTCAGCACCAAAACAAACTGACACTGCCTAAGACCTGTGCCACTGAAATGCAAAGGAGCTTTGCTTAAGCAATCCTTCGGAGTAGGAACAACTGTTGGCTTTGCACTGCACAGGCTGGAGAGGGTTTTGGGCCCATTGGTTCTCCTCYGAGCACCAAAACCAAGAGCTGCAGCACAGCAGCTTACTAAAACCACACAGCACTGTCAAAACCAATTGKCTGGGGAGGGTCTTGAGGTGCAACTCATCTGGCTCCCACATCCTGTAAGGCCTCTGACCTGATCCAAGMAGAAGAGGGTAAGAAACATTTCTAGAGGCAACTAGAACTATCTTATTTATTTCAGGATGAAAAATTTTCTTTCAGGATGTGACCATGTTCTCCCACAAACTCAGTGTCAGTCTAGGCAACTAGTTTAGCCTTCATCTGCTGCTCTGATGGGGACAGCAGGAATGCAAGTTCCAGTGCAAAATACTGCTTGTGTCAAAAGGCACTCTTGAAAAATCAAGTGAATAAAAAAATGATTGGATTCATCATTGATTTCATATACCCTTTTCCCCTGTAAAACTTGCTACAGGATATTCTTTAATGGACTGCTTAATACCAACAATACCAACAGATATTTTTAACTTAGGAGTAATGAACAAAATAATGGAGAATTTGAAACACATGACTTTCTGCCAGGTCTCTTATTTTTCAGAAGGATACATTACAGCCCTCCATCAGAGCCCACTCAGTCCTGTACTTTATCATACAGTCTGTTGGACCAATAGAGTCATGAGAAAATGCAATTGCTTACAAAAGCACAGCTTAGACTGGACTCGTCAGGATACAATGGATTGTGAAGGGGGAACACAAGCAGACATTTTACCTGCATAGCACTCTTGCCCAGCTTAACCACTTCAAACAAAGTGACAGGGTCCCCTTCTCCATTCTGCTGCGGGTGGCCATTGGCTCTCCCACGACTTGCTCCTCGAGCTCCGGTGTCAGTACGTCCCTTGTCCGCTGGAGACTTCCGGGGTTTCTTAGTGGCAGACTGGGCAAAGAAAACCAGCAGAGTGAAAGTTTATTATAGCTACATCTGAAATCCCCAGCCCTTCTTTATAAATCATACATAAATATTACATAGTTACACCTCACACACATATATACACACAASGATCAGGGGATGAGCCAGGCTGGAAGGCATCTGCAGGTATCCAGCCCGACCTCCTGCTCAAAGCAGCGTCAGCCAGGAAATCCAACCAGGCTGCTCAGGACTTTAGCCGGTCAGGTACATATAATTTTATTTATTGGTAGTTGCTGAGGAACTAYAGAAAAGCTACTGCCCCACCAAGATAAGTAGTGGTGAGCTCCCAGTGCTGGAGTACCAGCTCGTGTCAGTCCCTGTTTTAGTCTTAGGCAACACAGGGCTTTAGAATAAGTAATGATCTTTCTAAGACACTAAGTTATTAAAAATACATTTGCCATATTAACATTTTCTGTATTCTCATTTTTCTACAACTTTTATAAGAAACTGTGTACATAGTCAGCTCTTTAACACTAATCACCAGATTTATACAGCCAGATGTAGATCACCATAACAGCCCCTTGCTTCAAAAGTTTGAGTTAAAACACTTCTTCCCTTTGAGTCTAAATTATTTAATGTAAGTTTTCTCTAGATTCTTCAATGTTTTAATCAAGTGGTATAGATACCACCTGTAAAGATTCACCCACCAACAGTTTGCTCTGAGGCTTAGTCACTTGTGAAACAGAAACAAAAAAAACTCTAGGGAAAACAACATCAGATTTTTTACTTCCATATTCTATTCTTTCTCCCTACTGTGAGGCAGACAAAAGCAAAAGYTGCTGTTTTCCACAGAACATAAAACTATTTTGATGAATTATGTTAAAACAACATATGTGCAACTCAAATATTACACTTAGGACAATACCCTCATGACATTTACTTGAGTATACTGGCAGTCAGGTTTCTACTAAAGCTTTTAGTAAACAACAAAGTCAATGTTTTCAGTGTGCAGACACACTGAGAATTTTACTGCAGAGGAAAGGGATCTAATTTCTAGCAGAGAGCTGGTAGAAGACAACCCTGCAGCCCAGCTTTCCCCATGCTTTAAAAGGGATCAGTGCCATAAAAGGGGAGGGGGCCAGAGAGCTGAAGGAAAGGGCAAGGTAGAGTGCAACTGCCTCTCGCAAATATTCAATTAAGGACTTGCATAAAAGTGCAAGCTGGAAACCATAAAATAATAGGACAATTTCTGTGAAGTGTTTTGGATAACATTTGCACTTAGGATAAAAGGCTGTCGCCCTCAATTTTTAAATATATGCAAAGCTGCCTGTAAAGCAAGAATATTATCCACATATGAAATGCTCCAAGTTCCACTGAGCCCCAAAGAGACACATGATCACTATTTAATAAAAAGGGACAGAATTAGAAGTAAACTGACTCTTTTGAGAGATATAATCCATGCACTTACTCAATCTGAATGACAGTAAGCACTTCACCTAGCTACAAGGACTACTAAATGAAAACTTGAATGCAAATTGATGCCCTCCACAGAAGCTAATGTAAGCCCCCTCTACATTCAGTTTTTCTCAACCTGTAATTGAAAGGGAGGCATTAAACACYGCAAGGATGAAGGGAAAGGAAGTAAGAGATGGATGTGAAATGCTTATGTCCAAAGCTACCTTGTTAATGGAAGCAGTGAGAAAAGCCACCTGCTTGAGTACGTGAACATAAGTACTATGGACACAGGCCTAAAATGTGTAATCACTAGACATCTAAATGCCCGGTTTAAATTCCCTTTGTCAGGTAACCTGAGAAAAGAGAGGTGCTTTGACCAAGGCTCCTGTTTGAATTAGAAGGGTGAGATCACCACTGAGCTCTCAGAAAAGGTACAGAAATAATTGATGTCAGATATACCTCTGACAAATTATCGAATATAGACAGATTCTTCAAGCCCAAGTAAACACCTCAGCGTCCTGGCCCTCAGTTAACACCAGATATATTACTGAGTCTACTCGAATAAAATTTCTCTGATGTAGATTTTCTTTTGACAATGAGAACATCTCTCACAGCAGAGAAAACAAGTTTTACATATAACAAAAGCCATTCTGTACCCAAGCTGGRGTAGCTAAATCCAGATGCAGGATCTGTCCTGTATCCTGCCTCAAAAGACAAACAAGTAGACAAGATCCTCCACTAGAAACCAAAGAAAATCCAAAATGTGAACTTTCTGAGCTAGGCAAGGATTAACAYTGTCTTCAGGTGGAGAGGCAACTAGGGAAAGGGCATCCACCCCTCAGCACTTCCACCCAGCAGGCAYCGGGCAGGAAGCCCAAGCTCAATCCCACTCCAGAGTGTGAATACAAAAGCAAGTCACACAGCTCCTCCGGCAACTGCCTGGTGCGCTAAAGTTTTGCAAGCACAAAGCACATTCCCTTAGTCATTAACACATCACATTACAATGCTACTGTCAAACATKATTTACACAGTGTCTCCAAATTTGCAGCAAGAAACCCTGCAGGCCATGTTAACAGGTTTGAGTTTCACACAGGTTCCTGTCTCTGAACACAGAGTTCAGTAGGAAAACCTACTTCAAAGAGAATCAAAGAGACCAACCAGCCATCAGGATAATCTCCCCAGCRAAGCTGGGGACTCCTCAACATTGGGCACTTCAAATTCAGCTGGACAGGGCGCTGGGGCCTTTTCTAGATTGTGCTTTTGCCAGACAAGGTTGAACCAAATGATCTGTGAGTCCCTTCCACCTGGTATTCGATGATTCTATCCCAGGATGGAGACATCCACCACCACCAGAGCACATGAAGGAAAAGCAAGGACTGGTACATTTGACAGAAACATAAAGACTCATTCATGATACAGAGTACCTGTGGCTTATCTCCAGAGGAAGGGTGCTCTTTGAAGTGCAGTTGTGAAAGCTAAAATCTAAAAATTACATTTGGTACTGAAGATTCCAGGCACAGGTAACCCCACATCCCAGAAAAGACACATGCACTCACAGGAAAGGGTGATCCTTCTACAAAAAAAAAAAAACCCCATTCTCTAATGCCGTGAAGAGCTTCCACAYAACAACAGCGCTGCTTGAGGATGACTGTGGCCCCAGTAAACCTGTCAGACTATCACTGACAGGTGTAGAATGACATGTTTCATAGGATCAGACTGAATTTGTAGCAGGTCTGCTCCTGTGGATATACCAAATGCTCAAGATACAGGAAAAACAGAACCTCTGCATCCCAGCAGGAACAGCAGTTGAGGTTATTGCATGCCACTTTACACCTTTCAGCCAGAAAGATCCCACCTGAATCGGGTGAATTAGGACTGCCAGAGGGAGGGATAAAGCAACATGACAAGGTAAGAATGCTTGAGGCTTTTTAATCCCACACCAATAAAGGTGCCACTGGAAGCTGGAAGTCTGCAGCAGTTGCATTTGTGCTTTCACTCTGAAACCCAGGACAGCTGGGCTGGTGTAGTGTCAAAATGGACTGAGGTGCCAAATGAAAACAGAAATTACTGATGAGTTTATAGATCTGTGATGATTTTTCAGATCTGTGATGACGAAAGTTGAGGACTTATATACACCACCATTAGGAAATTCAGAAGTTCCAGAATTTATCACTGAAGCAACTCTAAAATGGCCATACTGATGGTCACATACCTTACCTGCTGCTTTAAGGCTTAAACGCAAGCAAACAGGAAACAAAATACTCACATTGACTGCAGTTAAACTAAAATGATGACAGTTCAGGCTTTTGTAACAAATTAGCKACACAATACTTTCACATCTTCAAAATTATTGTGAAGGAAAAAAAGTAACCCACATTTGTAAAATCAAGTAATATAGTGGAAGTTAATTCACACACTACCAGAAAAAGTGGCGGAAGTCACTCGACATTTTCCACTAACCTCCCCAAGTTGATCTGATGCATTTTACGAAGAAATAAAGGCAGCAAAGCGCTACAAGTCAGTAACCCCACCTAATGTCCCACTTGAAAACGATGGCCTGTATGTGCAGTCACACTGTGAGTCATTTAGAGGAACAAATACCTCATTTCCCAAGGAAGGTGAAAGAAGTTTTTTAACCTCCACTTGAGTAGGACTGAAGAACTTGCCTCTCCAAGGCACAGCCTCTTGAGAGACCTCTGCACTATAATTTCATGTTAAGTGGAAGAATGGTAATGCCTGAGGTCCTTCTGAATTAATCCTGATTAGAAAAGGACCATGTCACATTTCATACCGCCATCACGGTTATCAAGGGAGAAGGTTCTTGGATTCCAACAGCCAGTCCTTTGGATTGCTTTGCTCATACAAACAGTGTGCTCCCTGTGAAAATCCTCATCCGGCAAATAAAGATAGATGAACGTCCCCTAACACCCACTGCATCCAAAGCTGCTTCAGCTGCACCATCAGCTGCTTGAAGTTCAGGACAAAAAAAGCAGAGGCAATGATGGGGAGTGAGGGAGCTATTTTTGAACCTTATTTGAAAATCTATCAAGATTTTGAAACCAAAACTGTACTGGCTCTGCTGGGGACAAAAGGATCAGAAGTACCTTGTTCTATCTTGCTGTAAGTGGAGAAAGACATGCCGTGGATCTGAGTATGGGAAGAGAGAGAAACCAGCAGACATCTCCATATTGCCACCTCTGAACAGACAAACTGATGTTTCTCCCTGTCCTCTGAATTGGAGATTAAATCTCTCTACTCCTACTTTGAATCTGAAATAGAGCCAGGGACCTCTCTCACAACCTCCAACAGCTGAGGTCTAAGCCAAGCTACTCTGAGCTCTTGGGAAGGTGAGACCAGGTAGCTTAAAATAAAGTATGCCAACAATGCTAGACAGTATTGAGCCAAGAGACAAGACAAAAATGGATGGATAAATAACTGACCTGAGCCTGAGCTCAGTACTGTGAACACTACATAGCATTAGCCATTGGGCCTTCAAATCCCCTACGCAGAACAGGAAAGCTCATCCAGACTCATGTACTTCAATAATGCAGCAGACACAGACAGCACTTTGGCCAATGCTACACAGGAACTTCAAGGAGAGGAYCATGATAGGTCACTCCTTAAACAGACCCCATGGAATTCATTAAATACATAGTCAGAGATGGTATCCTCACATACAGTATCACAAACACGAGTTCCACAATATCCCACTGGCTGGACAGGCTCAGCTCTTGGCCAGTCTCTCCACAGGCATTCTGTCTACAAGACTCAGCGTTTAGAAGGGTACATGGCTAATGACCAGCCCCAGCAACCAGAGCAGGACATGGTGCAACCCCTACTAAACTCACAGCAAGGGCTAGGGAATTCAGGACAATAAGGTTAGATTCTGAGAGCTAKTTCACAAGACCAATGCACTTAATCTCTTTGCAAATTTGCTGTCTAGCTACTYGGTCAAGTATTCATTAGAACAGTGAAGAGAAGAAGAAGGGCTACTTGCAAAGCAGTGTTTTAGAATGAAATTGCTTGCATTGAAAGGAAATCTTAAAAAACAACCAGTTCCAAGTCTTTTAGAAAGTGAAGGKACCCCCAAAACATTACAGTTCTCCATGAACTGAAGAGATACTTGTACAAAAGGCAATTTTTCAAATGAGCACCATCTTCTTAGAAAGAAGAATGTCTTTTTTGGAAAACAGTCTGGAAAATCCTCTTGTAGTAGTGTATCTTCTTGATGTAAGGTCAAGTCCCTTCTGTGACACTCAGCAGAAACCTGTTTAAAATACAGCCGTTTAATGGAATATGCAGCTCTGTTATAGGACCATGCGGCACCAAGTGAAGCCCCTTTCCAAAAGAGCTCAGTATGTTTATGGCAGATGTGCCACTGTGGCTGTGATAGGCTAAGGACATCAGCAAATGGGCATTTGCAGGAAGAGATCAAATCTGATGAGACCATAATATTTTAGATGGAAAAAAAATCCCAGCCACAAAGACCAGAAGAGCCTTTGGACTACCTTTCTTTAGGTCTATAACAGAAATGAAAATCATCTAAACTAAATCTCAGTTGAGCAAAAMACTTCTGAATTTAACTAAATCTTTCAATCTGTTTCACATCTGACAGTAATAGTAGGTGGTAGCTGTGACAGAGACAAAAATCAGTAGTGAAGAGTTGGAGGGGGAAAATGTCAGAGCTGCACCTCCTGTAAGAAGCAGGCAATTTGCCTGAGGGAAGTGGCTGGGCTAGCAACAAGGTTTGCTAAAGCAATGCAATTACCAAGTCCCTGGCTTTCAACATCAAATAACACTATAAATTCAATTGCCTAGATTAGCCTTTCCAAGGTGTTTGCACTTCTCCTCTAGGATACTAGACACTGAGTGGCTTTTTGCTTTTGGGGCATTTTTTTAGGTAGAAGAACCAAGAGAGAAAATTATCATGCAGTAAAATGGAACAGGCACCTGAGAGAGGCTGTGCAGCCTCCAGCCTCAGTGGTTTTCAAGACCAGACTGGAAAAGACATGAGTACTGTGGTCTGATCCCAAAGTTGACCCCACTCTAAGTAAGAGGTTACAACAAGACTTCCTGCACCCCATTCCATGAACGGCCACATTGTTTTTTTCCAACTTTTGACAAACTACAGTTTTATAAAGGACACTGTTTTTATTTCATTCTCTATTTTCTTCCTCTACATTCTAAGACTGGATTTGGGGATTTTTGACCTCTCTTAAGCATTAAGATGAAGGGTCCACACAGTCACCTCTGATAACCCTAAGGTCTGGCTCCTTAGCAGCAGCAGTCAGCTCACAGCCTATCACTTTGTGAACRAAGCAATGACTGCTTCCCCTGCATGCTCATCACTTCAAAACACCTAATAAGCCTGGAGTTGTTCTAAGCAAAATGAGCAATTCCTCCTGAAGAAACTTGATAGCAGCACGACCAGAGTGCTTCAGCAAATATTCCCATGGGAGCTACTAATATACTGAAACAGAGGGAGGAGRAAAGCTTTTTGTAACATTCACCTTTCCCTTCTGAGTGGCTGCTCGTCACAGAATACCATTAGTGTTGCTATAACTTCAATGCCTATACTCTGACAACATTCTGGTTAACAATCAGGTTGCAYCAGCCTGCTTTTTTTTTATTAGAGCTGCAAAACTCCCTATATTTACTAATGAAGTATTTGAAAGATAATTTTTCATTTTGCCCTTTGCTTACAAGCTATGTAAACAGATGCTTTGTTCTCTTTACATGCTTTTTTAAAGCTTCCTCTGAAGAAGCTCCATGCTCATGGACAAATCCATTTATCTGATGGACATATGCATCATAGCAAAGTGTTTGAAAACTTTCAAAAAGGAAGACAATATGCCCAGAAAAGACCAAAGTTGGCACCCAGTGCAAGTCCAGAGACTTTGATACAAATTGAAAACCAAGAATAAAGAGGAACTTGCTCCAGCTTGGCTAGCACACCTGAGAAGAACACATGGTTCTGTCCATTCTTATAACCTCACCAGCCCATGGTTAAGGAGATAAGCCTTAGGATCAAAGCTCTCAGGGTAATAAGACACATTCATACTGTGAGTTTATTCACAGAGCAACACTWAGAGGTGAATCAAACTCATTAATAATCAACACAGGCATTCCCATCAAAAGTCTTACTCCACAGTGTGTATTTCAAGTGATACAGCCCAGAGAATAAAGGACATGACACACAGAACTTCCCCTTTATTTTCCAATAAATTGGCTATTTTATAAAATAAATGAAAATAAAAGAGAAACCCTCTATAAATACCCTGTGTAAGAGAGAATTGTTTCTGTATGTTCCTACTGATGGGCCAGCACCAAGGCAACAATCCCACCTGCTGCACTAGGCCAGATGAAATGCTGAAGCTCCCAATCTATAAGCAGGATGCAGTGTATGTCAATCACATGAATTTTTAAATGTATTAATAGATTTTCTGAGTCATCTAGTTAATATCATGCTGCAATCCTTCCATTCGCATTAAGAGATTATCAGCAATAAAAGGACAGCTCAAATGTCATTTGTCACTTAAAGTCCATTACAACTTTCAAGAAGAAAGTGGCTGTACTTACTAAGGTTATTCTCATGTCTGGAAGAATGTCATAATGACAATAATAACAAAACTGTATTGTTCATATAAACTCCTAGCAAAAGAAAAATTAATAGCTATTATGAGATCATTTTTATGTCCCTTTTTAAACACTCCAARCCTTGTTTGCCTATCAATCTGATAAATATTTCCTACTACAAGTTTTTATAAAGTCTGACATAGCACCCATTAAAAGCTTATTTATGTGGCCACAAAATGATCAGATGAAAAAGAGTCTGCAGTCAATTTAAATAGATGCATAACAAAACAAAACTAAATTACACATACTGGAGGCCTGCCGGGACGGCCCCTTTTTCTTTTTCCTTTGACTTCTGCTTCTTCAAGCTCACTGCCAGCATCTGAATGTGCAGTAGTTTCGTTTGTAGAATCCCTAGGGGGAAAAAACACTAGATAAATTCAAATGATTTGAAATCAACAAGTAATCTGTAATTGACTGATTAAATTCTTAGTCCTRAACCAGAACACTAATAACAAAAAAAGGCAGCATTAAAAGGCTTTCCACATTTATTCTGCAAACCAAGGAACTGAGCATTGTTAGCCCTGGCAAAAAGCCTTACCTTTCATGGGCTGGAATGTCATTTTATTGAAGTTCTTTAAATTAACAGCATCATTTGAAAATACTTCAAAACTGGCTATATTAACCCGCACATGCTCAATTCATCAATCCCACAATGTTTTCACTACTAGCAACTTCCCTTCACTCTTTGTAGCTGCTTCCGAGCTGCTTTCAAGGCCACATGAGCAATGTGGAGTCCAATCCAGCTGTCTCGTCGTTAGAACAGTCACACAAGGTTCCACTCAGCTTATATCATGCTCTCAGTCAGAYTGCAAGACAAGGGCCTTGGGCAGCCATTAATAAAGAGGATTCATGTTGACTGCCAGGCCCAAACCAGAAAACTCCCTTTGATCTGAAGACATTTATAATGTTTGCAGTAAAAAAAAATATTCAATCGTACAATGTAAAAGCCTTCACACTGTTCAACTCCAGTTAGCAGAGAAGCCCAAACAMTCATTTCTCATTTGTTGCTATTTCAGATTTAAGACCATAATAAGCAAGGAAAAATAAATTCCCCCAGTTTTCACCACGCCTTCCAGCCAGATGCACAGGTATTTCTCTGCCTTCCAGACAGACATGGTCAGATTGTAACTGATCTTTTGAGGCATGAGATCTTGCCCAYGAGCAGCTCCCATGCAAACCCATACCTGTAAGTGATGTGCTTTATTTTTACTGTGCAAGACCACCAGTGCACCAGATCTCTGTAAATTTTAATTTACAATTGATAATGTCCTAGATTACTCAAAGCTGGGTCAAGTCGAGTTATAATCATAGACTTCTTTAAATTCAAAATAATTTCCTTAAAGTGAAAGGAGTCCAGTTACTGTACAACCTGTACAAAGGGAACATAAAAACCAAATATATTCCATATTTCACAGAGCCTCAAACACAAAAGGCAGCATTAGTGACCTGTTTTACAGAAACTGGGAAGCTCCAGCAATCTGAGATCTACATAGATCTTCCACATTGTCTGGGGTTTATTTTCTAATCTGCTCTATAGATCAGGAATACTTCACAAATTTGCTGTATCACCACAAAAGCTATTTAAYAATGCAGAAAGATACCATCAGAATGTTCTGATACTCTTGAATGAAATTACTATAATTTACTGTAACGTCTAAGTCTGCTCTCACTCAATGAATTCTGCAGAACTATGATGAATTTCTAATATCAAGACATTGTTTTCCAGTCCTTCTCCATTTGCACAAAAACACCAAGCGGTCCACAGAATCCTTTACAAAAGCCAGAACGCAGAAGAACACMTACCAATCTCTTTTTCTGAAAGTAATTTCAATGGATTATCTCTAAATACTCTACACATCCCAGAAAATCAGGCACCCTAGACTAAAAACCACTATTCAAGTGCATTTGAGTTCACAAATCACATGCTTGTAAATGTTAGTACCTCTACAAAATACTGAAAATGCAGTTTTGTTGTGATACAATTGAAAAGTACCTTTTTCACTTCATAAAATAAGAAATTTGAAAAAGTTAGTATCAAGCTACAAATTTGGAAAACCCCCCAAAACATAAAAACCCTAAAACCAAATAAAAGATATCACACATGGAGTTCAAAATTCTTCAGTAATGCAGTGCCACAYCAGCAAAAAGCAATGCCATAAATACAGCTGAAAACACGTTTACGCAGATGGATGTATCCAGCCTTTACTCAAAGACCTCATCACACTGAACCTCAATTTGACAAAAATACACATTGCCTCACAATGACAATCTAATAAATTTTAAATACAGAAGTAAGGAACGCCATAAAAATATCTGCTGCCTTCTACTGATRGAGAGAAATCCTTACCAGAAAAGTTTCAGGCATGATGTGTCTGTCTAAACAATACCCCCAGTCCTGGGGAAATGCTGTGCACCCCTAGGATCATCAGGTTAAAAATTTCTCTCTATTAAAACCAGATTCAGCAATCCTCCTAAGCAAACAGCTCAAACCMTTCCCTTGAAATACTAGAGCTACATAAATAAATTAAACTGTACTACTACAGAGARACCTCAACTCTGCTACAGCCTCAGTTCATTAGCCTTGGGTGTAGCAAAATCTCCAGAGACCTGTCTATTTAGTTCTGGAAATTTCAATTGTTACCAAACACTGCCTATGGAAAGAGCAGATAAGTTATTAACCACCTTCTATTCTTTGCCTTAAATRGACTGTTGTTTAAACTTGATTCTTTTAATATTTTTATGGTAAAATTTCTCTGGTTTGCTGGAAGCCTCTTCAGCCTTTTCGCTTTTTGGGAAAGGSTCAATAAATCAGTAATAAGGGTGAGATTCATCTAATCTAAATTTGAGACATATGCACTGCAGAACCACAAATCTTAAGGTGCAAGATTTCCTCATGCTAAGGTCAAGTGTCCAAAACAGTCAGACAGTTTAAGTCTTAAAAATTTTGTTTTCTCTCCATTGATGGTAAGGTGTTCAAGACAAGCAGCTCAAATATAAATGTTTCAAATTGAACAAGATGAATCTCACCCTAACAATAAGTGAGGCAGACAGGGGCACTTCTTTCCAGTAAAGAATACCTATAAGGAGCAAGGGTAAAAACATCAAAAACTAGATTCYCTTCAACCTTCACATTATTTGGAGCAGGGAGACAGATCAAGGACAACCTAGAGTACTAAGCTGGTTTCATRTTAAAATAAACCTCATTTCAAGCACTAAGGAATTTGGTCTGAATAATGCAACTCCTACACAAAAAGGCCCTTCCAGTTTGGCCATGAGCCCTTTCAGTTTGGKAGTAGTGCCTCGTGCTTCTGTCCCAGCCTTGCAGTTGCTCTGGGTACACACACATGCCCATTTTCCTCCTATTTCTGAACTCACAGCAGCAATACAGCATCTCCTAACTGCCTGGGGTTCTGTCAGGTTTGTAACACTCACTGAGAGAAGCAGCTGGCCAGCATCCATCTCCCTCATTCCCTACACATCGTGCAGAACTGCTAGGAAGTAATTTATCTGGTGGCAGTTATCCACAACTTTACAGACCAGAATGATGCTATCCTCATTCCATGTGTGTGTGACTAGGCACCTGAGGGGAAAACTTTGGCTTAGTCATAATTTATGCCTCCTGAAGCTGTTGTGAGGAAAGATGATCTGGGCCTAAGGAAACCTGCCTCATTAAAGAAGGGGAGAGGTGGCAGTGCCTAAAGCGAAATTTTTCTTAAGACTCCTTTCACATGACAGGGASATAAGAGAATTTGGTGGGGGGGGACTTACAAAATTGGGGTACGCAGAGCAGAACAGACCAAGTGATAACCCCTTTTTGGGGCTCAGACTTACTCTGCTTTGCTTTCTGGTTTCTGTGGTGCCTAAAGCATCCTAGAGAAGTGACAGCAACTTCCATGTCCCTCCTAAAAACTCCAGATATTATCCCCTAGTTATAAGTGATCCTTGGAACTATCGAACAGTTACTGAAGAATAAACAGATTACTGAGCAGCCCTTTACCAAACCATGCTTCTGAAAAACATGTTGCCATAAATACAGTACATTTCACATCTCTGTAAAACAAATTGAAACATATTTACCTTCTATTGCAACACAAAGCCCTAGCTATAGCGTTTCTATACCATGCTCCTTTAAAAACATACCAGAGCAAAAACCTGTGTTTGTGTATCACGTTTTGTTAAAAAAAAAAACCAAAAAAAACCCCCCACAAATACTTCTATAAGCTTTTATCAGTGCTGCTGAGGTGCTCAACATTCTGGCAGAGATAGATTCCGTACTTGCTACCACCAGATTCAGCCTTGTGAAAAAAAGCATTCATGAAGAAAAACGGCTAAATGCACAGGCTCATGAATCATGGATCAAMCAGTTCTCATGGCTGATCTTCAAAAATCTAAAGAGGAACATGCCTCAGCAAACGTGAGTCATGTCATGAAGAGAACACTCAATAGCTGTCCATCACAGCGGTCAAACACATCAGATGTTTTCTCCAAACATCTGAAACACCAATAAGTAAAATACTGTCTTCACTGTGTTCTAAAGCCACTTACATGAATCTGGAAAGGTTAAAGGTTCTCCTTTCATGTTCCTTCAACAAAGAAGAATTTGACAGGGAATGCATTATATGGTCCTAAGCAATGCATACTAAGGTATCAAATTGGCTTTAGGATTGTTTGTTTAAAGAGAAAGATTAGGAAATGTTACAAAAAAGAAGTAGAAATTAAGCACAGGAATGGGAGATTATCAAAAATTCATTTAAGAGTTAGAAAGAAAACTCAGGCTTTCATTTGTGTCCTCCAAATCCTAAATGTGTGAAATTCATACCACCTAGCCCAAAAATTGCTTTGGCTTTCCTCACCCTTATCGAGCGTTCTTCCTGAGGAAAACCCAGCTGTGACCTTCTGAATTAGCATTTATCACCTCCTTTGGTACTTTATCCACACCATCCAATGTTCTGAGCCCTCAGGAGAGTCCCAAAACCTTTATGTGCATATCATGCTGAGTTTTWTATAAAATGAAAGGCCTCCTCTAGCCAAAAGCAATCAAAACTACACATATTGTTGAAGATGACATCTCACCAACACCTCAGAGTAGCATTAAATGATTCCCAGTTTTACCAGTGAAAACAACATACATGTTTTCTTTTGGTTTTGGATTTACTTAATATTGATGGCTCTGATTCAAGAATACACCAATATCTTTAATGTCCCTCAGGTTTTTCAGCTGGTATGTAGTTACCAAATCCATTCATATGCACKTTTTAACTTTAAACTCTGTGATATTCCATTCACTTTTTAACGCCCTCTGAGTTCTTGAAGTGGGAATATCCCTTTCCTACCACTACCATCACAGAATCTCCTAGCTTTTTGTTCTTGGCATATTCCATAAACAATCCCTCACTTCTGGAATGTGGCAAATCCCGGAAATACAAACCAAGAAAATGTTCTTCCACAACTAATCCCTAAGATAACAAGAACCCCCTCAGGCTGATGCTCCCCCTCAGTGCTGCCCATCAAGGTCATCCCCAGCTTTAGTCTGTACTCATACAAAACTGAATTGTTATTAAAGAGATTATAAAAATACAAGAGAAAACTGTAATGCAAAGCATTTTGTTAATAAGGTCAGAAAAATTTCAGTTGTCCAAACATTCATTTTCTTAAATAACAAGACTTGAAATCTTGGCTTGAAACTCCACTCAACCCTGATAAACTAAGGCTCCTTCACACCCTGAGGTAAAAACGAATTTTAA
>NW_026624121.1:37444-65014 GCF_030028575.1 Malurus melanocephalus | reverse complement strand
GGGATGGGATCGGATGTAAGGTTGAAGGTGAGCTGGGGTAAGAGGAGGGGCAAAAGGAACACCTGGTGGGTTTTGTCTTTGTCTCTCACCATCATCCACGTATTTTTTAATCAGCAATAAATTAATTTTCTCCAAACCAYGCCCATTTGCTCTGTTGTTATTTCATTACCTCACCCCATGAGCTTCTTYACCTTGTGTTCTCTCCCCGCCCTGTGAAGAGGGCAGCAGGTTCTTCTCTCTAAAATTCCTTCTTAACTCTATCTTATTTGCTCTCCAGCTCCTCCTATTACAAACTTCCACTCTGTTCTTCCAGTAGCTCACTTTATCCAAGCACAGCCATGTTACAACGGGTATTAGCCTCTCCTATTTCCCAGCAGGACCAAAACAGGTCCATGCCACATGCAGCCTTCAGCTGCAGCAGGCAAAGGCTTTTTGCACAATAAATTCAGCTYGTTGTGAGAAGGTACACAACTGGAATACACAATGTGGTCAATTACGACCAAAACCAATAGTGTGCTGTTGAAGTCTCACAACATTCAGAAGCATAAAAGTAGCGAAGACCTTGTTTGGTTTTACACAGCAAAGTTAAAATCTCCATACACAGAAAGAAGTATCTTTTAGAYTAAATTTTACACGGTTTTTCAGCATATGAAAACACAGAAGGTCTGGAACAGTCACAGAAATCTGAATTTCTCTCAAGCTTGTGCTTCATCCTCACAATCACCTCTCTGTTTATGTCAACCTTTTTAAAAGCAAAGATTTCAAATACAGAGAGAAGCATATACTCACTGTAGTACTGGCAAATCTGAAGTAATCATTTTTGCAGCACTCTTGAAAGTAAGAGCTACATAGAACTTCTTCTCAAAGTTTTACAAGACAACTATTTGGAAACCTCTTTCGTGAAAAGAATGTGAAAGTCCAGTCTGTAAAAGAGAGAAAAAAACAGTTAGATGTGATTCCAAAATAGTAATACATTGAATAAAAAGCACAACAAAAAGAGTCAATTTTGAAGTACCATCACATGAAASCACATGAAATTTAGAATGGAAGGCCCCAAAAAAGCTAAATCATATTCTTGCATTCAGTTTTTACAATTCTGTTAAGGCAACTTTGGGTAATTAAAAAAACCTTAAAAATAGGGTTTACCTATTTTGCATTACCTCCCATATTCATCTACCACATATATGTGTTTAAATGACAGCCCAGTTATTCAGTTAGACACTGGCTCACAGCTTTGTGTGACTGAATTTCACAGAATAGTCAGAAGCTGTGCAAGTGTCTAACTGCAGCAGAGGGTATTTTAACTTGAAGAAACTGAAGTTGTAAGTTTAAATAATAAAGTAGACTGCATCTGTGGTACCACTACACCCACTAGCAACATTTCCCTACCCAATGGACTAATCAAGGAGTGGACTAGTGGCAGCAGACGTGACTTTACCATTAAATAACAGCATTATGTGACAGATTCAATAATCTTCAGTGTAAAAAAACACAGAACTGCCATCCTATTCTTCCAGAAAATGCAAGTTCTGGAAAAATTAAACAGATCTGTTTCAGTCTCCCCTTTTACAGGTCCTGGGGTAATAAAAAGAGCTGCATGAAGCACTGCAGTTGAGMAACAGCAACAAATCCAGAGGATTAACTGGGTGTTTTTAAAACATGGTGCATGTTCAAACGCTTTTATTTAAATACYTAATTTCATATAAATGGGCATTTTTTCTTGTGTTCTAGTAGTTTTGCACAAGGCAGGAAGAAAATCCAGCCAGGAAGAGGTAATGTGACCTGCACCAAATGAAGGATCTAAATGAAWGTGCACTCTTCTAAACAAAACAGTACAGCACGTGAAATATAATTTCCATCCTACTACATACACATCAGTGTTTATTTACCAAACTGTACAAAATGAACAGACTTTTTTCCCCTCTTCGTATTACAGTTCCAATTCGACTCACAGTTGCATACAACTAGTTCTTCCAGTACTTTGTGCTACCAAGAGTTTTACTTACGGTATCTCATAATAAAAGTTACATTTTTCATACCATATAATTAGCAAGCCGCTTTGTTGCAAAACACATGTTAATAAACAAAGTTTGTTTGCAGTTAAAAGCAGCACTCTAGCATTAATAGTTTAAAGGGGCCAATACACCAGGCTGCTGTAGAAGCTCTCTAGCTTCACTATGAAACAGAAGTTAATCTGAGTTTTCCTTGAACAAAAATGTCATATATGGTAGCTCCGTGTTTCTTCATTACAGACACTGCCCATTAGTGTCTTTCAAAGGACGTGACTGCTCTTAACAGGGCAATGACATGCCCAGTAGACAAGGAAAAGCAACCACTTCAGACGCTGCTAAGAATTTATCATAAACAAAYATAGCACCAGACTGAAATAAATTCTGAGTTGATTTCCTATATGACAAAATAAAGGCAATGTTCAGATCTCTGAAACAGAGAAGTTCACTATGATTGGAAGAAGACTGAAGAAAAAAGTAATTTTTTTTGTACCCACACAAGCACACACACATACATACACATACATAAACGCACACACTTGAGCTATTGGACTTCAAAGGAAACCTACCCACCTTAGATCTTCAGATTATCTAATTCTAGCAGAATTTATGGCAATCTTACTTTTCTGAAAAGCTTTCTAAAGAAGTTCAAAGAAAATTTGTGTGTGTTTCATGTGAGATTTCTTCCACAGACATTTAAGGCATCTGGACAATGGCTATGTAAGATTTCTTTTTTTAATTTTCCTTTTTAACCTAATCACCTTTCACAACTGTTGGCTCTGCATGCACAGATGTAGTAATCGGCAGCATTCCTCTAGGGAAGAGCTTTCACACACAAGGAAAAGGATACTTGCTCAGAGATAGCTTATTTGAAAAGCAAAATCCTGAAACAGAAGTATGGAGTGAAGGGTATAAAGAGCCAGAAGCAGAAGAGAGAGGATCAAGGAAGCTGGAGCCATGGTGCTAAGGGCAGACAGAAAACCGGACAGCAGGGACCTGCAAGGGCCTGTGCTGTTTTCTCATTGTCCTTATGCTAAACAGGAAATAGCAAAACAGGGCTGAAAAAAATCATCCCTGTGTGCTTAAGTCCAGACTGGAACATCAGAAGATGACAAAGTTGCCCTGCTACTCTCTTGTATTAATAATGCCAGTGTGTGATAAAATACCAGAACTGCCAGCGCTGACAAGCAAGAAAATTAACAGCTCCGAATCAGGAGCCCAAGAAGAAATGGCACAACACTGCACATTTTGTGGGATTGGCCAGGAGTGGAGTCTTCCACTGCATGAAGGAACACCTCTCCCTAACACAATCCMGTCAGCCACACCCCTCACCCTCATGCCCAACAAGTCCTCCTGGCTGCTGGGTGTTCTAACTTTTGTTTCTTCAACCCAGGAAACCATCAACAGCCTTGGGATAACTGCTTTGAACTCCCCTCTAGAGTARCATTCCTTTGTGCTCACAGAAATGCCACCACCTCCTTCCAAAGTTCAGCCTTAAATTATCACCCATGTCACTTAGGCGTGGTTAGGATTTAAAGTGAGGCTCTTTCCATAGTCACTAATGAGAAGCTGTATGTTCTCAGAGCAGGGCTCTAGATTTAGCTGTGCATTAAATTAAGTTGACAGCTGTGGAAAATTCATTGATCYTTATGGATTACACAAAAATGAACCTTTGTGGTTTTCTAGTTTTAAYAAAAGAAATACCTGTTTCTGAAGAGATCATGTTCTTATAACCAGGAAAATCAAACTCTCCCTCTTTCTCTCCTTCAATTGATAATAAAGTCATTGACAAAAAAGCCCTRAAAGCTTGGGACCCATAACCATTTTGTCACTTCTAACCTGGAGAACAGAACAGGGGGAGGAATACATGATACTTCGGCATTTGGGGCTATTTAAACTATAACAAACAAAATACAGTCCTTTAACATGCAGTAAACTGCTTCTCTTTTAGTTTAAAATAAAAGTCTGATGTTTTCATTCAATCCCAATTATAATGACCTTTGTACCTTTGTAGCTTTTTGAACCCGCAGCTCTGTATTTTAAGATGACATAAATTTATGCTGGCCTGGCKAAAATGACCTATACAGAAATATAAAGCAGGCAGTAGAAGACACCATTCAGTTCAAACATACAATGGGAAACAARTAAATGTTTCCCTTTTTTGCCTGTTTTCCAAGCATGCACAATAACCAGGGCAGACATAATGACCATTATATAAAACTGCTTCTATAAAACGAGTGTTTTCTACTAAATTGCTGGGTTTATTATAGTTTTTCTTCAACAAGTCTCTCGTAATGAGCTCAGTTTTAAAAAAGGCTTTATGATTTTACAACAATGAATCCAATACATGCATTCATCAGTATTTGCCATAGTTTTTACTAACACACAAAGCTACCTACATTTTTTGCAGTCTTTAGGTTGTTTATTTGCCTCTCYGGTGGTGAAGTAATCTACTCATTTTAGCCAAACAACAAAYAAATTAAAGGACTGACAAAACCCTRACAGAGTCCTTCCAAGGAACCYTCTGTCAGGAACAACCAAATCAAGTTCTATTAACTTTATTATGGACCAGGTACCTTCTAAAGCTGAACCCAAAACTTAACTAACAAAGAAAGCAAACTACTAAATCTAGCAATAACAGTTCAATATTATTTATTCCATTGCCTAGAAATATCCAAAACAAAAGATAACTGGCATTAGACTGACTTCCAGTACAAAATCATTTTCTTGTTGATCAGGTCACCTTAGCCCACCCAAGTGCAAAATATATTCAAACAACTGCTCACACGAATGGGACCATGTCTTGTACAATTAACAGGTAATGCCTTTACCCCTACCTTCATTTCCCATTTCCAATTCCTTTGCTCTCTTCCTCAGTGCTCCCTGCTGGGAGGGTCAATGGTGGGTCATGCCTCTGCACAGCACCAGAAAAAAATGACACAGAAAACTCTAGTTTTTCACAGTTTACAGACAAGATTTGTGCCCTCAACGTTCTTGCCCAAAAGCCACATCTGACTGCTAGGAAAAAGCATCATCAGCAACACAAACAACAGTCCTGCACTGCACACCCAGGCAGAGCTCTGAAAGCTTCCATCAGCCAGGTGAGGGAGAAGATCAGAAGCAGGCAGATCAATTCTAGCCTTCACTGCTTTATTTAAAGCCTTGGGCACACCACAGAAACCCTTCCTGCCCAGCAACCCATCTGCRAAGTGAAAATAGTATCTAGAAATTGGAAATGTGAATTCTAAATCCTACAGAAATAGAAAAACAATCACCAGGAACTAACCTTGTAACAAATTTACCAAATGCCGTGATGTGTTCTGCATCACTCAGGAGTTTTTGTTTGCTCAGAATTATGTATTTCTATCAGCATAAACTTTATTTCTGCTACAGATTTGGAACTTGAAACAAATTAATTCATTTTGACCCTACAGCCACTTGATCTGAAACTCAAATTAGATTACCACTTCCAGCTCAGATTTTGAAAGCACAAAGCATCATTTAAGGCCAAACAAGGCATAATGTTCATTCAGCCTATCTTGAAAATAATTTCATTGAAGTTCTGTGTACAATATATATTTCATTTTTATCACATTTTAATAAGTACTTAAACCAAAATTGGAAGTCCAAGTGATAGAAAAGTTACCACTGAGCACTAGTGAGTTCCTTGCTACTTWGGGTACATAGTAAGCTCTCTGTGTGGACTACAGCATTCCTAATCTAGRCAAACCATGACAGAAGGAGGAAATACCAGCAACAACTAGGCTAGCACAGCATGCTGATGCTTCACTTCCTACACCCGTCAAAATCATCCTAGATATATTATTAGTAGTATCCCACATCCCTCTCCAGTGTGTCTCTGCTGCTCTTGTTCCAGTAGAACCTGAGTTCCCAGCCTGCAAAAGCGAAAACCCTGGGAGAGCTGGTTGATACCCCAAGTGTTTGTGCTGCTGTTCGAGGGACCTGGGTAGACTGGAGTGATGGACACCCAGGAATCGTGTGAAGTTCAGTAAAATGTACAGCCAAGAACCACACTGTGAGACTGTACACAAAACTGGAGCATTTAGTAGATGTCTTTTATCATTGACTGAAGTTTCTTCCTCTTTTTCCATTCTTTACAGGTGTTTCCAGACGTTACACATACCTGTGGGATCAAGAACTACCTTGTGGCAGTCCCTAGCTGTCCACTTGAATTGCCTTCAATGGCAGTTGTCTCCTCTGTTGCACCAATGTAGAAMTGACTCTACAGGCAAAAGAGCTGTTGCCGCTTGCTCTCACCAAATGCTTTCAATCTAGACAGGTCCTGCCCAGTCAGCCAGAAAAATCATCTGAAGTGTCACATTGTAGCGTGTGACATTGTTCTGTGCCCCCTGAAATTCCAAATTCAAGACTGCACTGAAAGGCTACGCAAATCACTTCTTCTAGAGCTGGGAATAAAATCCTATGTGACAAAACCCTCCGAGTCATACTACCCCATTTCTATATTTAGTTTTCTGTCTCTAAAWATGTGTGAACTGCCAAAACCAATCAGTTTTTCTGTATCTCCCGGTACTCTTCCAAGAAAGTAGCAGCTAATTCCTGTACTGTGCAGGTCTGTGCCAAGGCACTGACACCAAGATCACACAGGAAAGCAGATAAAATGTTTTAACCACGGTTATAACAGCACCATTATTTAAATGTCACACATCACTCAGACAATTCTGATCTCCAGTGTTTACTCTGATAGCTTTTAAATATATTATCATATACTATTTTCTTCTAATGCCTAGGATGGCTAATACTAAAAATACTAATAAATGCTTCATRCAAACAATTGCCTGTAGATCTTGCTCAAGAACAGAATTGGTATCTATCAATTTGTAATTATCAAATTTTTTAAATAAACATAAATTTGATGGACTGAGCTTATAAACACAAGCTTGTTTTCTTTTTGTTTTTCTTACAGACTCTTCAGGCATAACTGCTCCTTCCTCTGTGGACACTCTGTGAGACACTTGACCTGATTTTCTGCAGCACTGAGCATTCACAACTGTGACTGAGATCACCGGGGGCTACAGGCACTCCGTCACTCATAAAACAAATAATTATGGGCTGATGGCACGAGACTAAGAGTTAAGGCACTGAGCTCTAATGTTAGTCTGGTGATGACTAATGTTTAAATTAATAACTTGTTTTTCCCATCAGTCCATTAGGATAACATCAGCTACCTACCAGCCTCCTTGCCGACCTRCTCTGAACATAAAATACACAAAATTAAAAGGGCTCTACAAAGTTACTTCTATAGTGCTCAAGTCCTCAAGAGCATGGACACTTGTAGTCTTCTGCTTCTCTGCACTTTCATTCCCAAAACTTAGGAGTCTTGAGAAGGTAAACTCCACTGTCTTTTCAAGATGATACAAAAGCACTGAGAATCATAAAAAAGCCCATGTGACAAACCCTAAATTGAGGGAGATTCTCCTTAACATGGAAAGCRTGGAGTCATCCTCCAAACAAAAGACTGAGCAATCAATAAAAACTTGCAAAATACTGAATTCTTAAAGGGACAGCATTACTGCGAGTGATCAAGGCAATTAAAGTTGTCAAGGTAATTAAACACTTCCCCCAGAAAGGACCACCCTGCTCAGCTGATGGTCACTCARCTCACTAAAATGGCTTTGTGCATTTTCGACGCACAAGGTTTTGTTGATTTTAGTGGGCCAAGCCAGCATTCCAGGAGGCTCCAACACACCTGTGCACRGGAAAGCAACAGGAGAGGACAGCTGGACACAAACCAGACTGAAGCAGGATGACTTATTTTTCCAYGTGTAAAAACTGCTGCAAAGCCAATGGTGAGGGAGAATCAAATCCCTTTCTCAGTGAGAACACACAAGCAATGGGTTTGTACTGCAGCTAAGAAAGTTCAGGTTAAACCGTTAGACACACACAAACCAGGTAAGGTCCAGTGAAGCTCTCCAATAATTTGCTCAATCAAGTGTGAATTACCCACCACTGAAGATTTTTGCTTTTCCCAGGTAGATGGGTCATGTTTGTCAGGTGCAACAGGCAAAGGCTGTGGTGAAAGCTTATTCCAAGGAGCTTAAAACAGCTGGGTAAAACCAGACGAGGCTTTTGGAASACAGCCTGCTTTGGACATGAAAACATGGCACAACCATAACTGTGCCTGCTGGAGGGGAAAGGCTGGGGATGAGGCCAACTCTCCAYACCCTTTCTTACCCCATCTCTTCTAATGTTTCTGGGACTTTTACCCTCAATCAAACCCGTGTGTGACACCAATTTAAACTAAATCGAGTGATTAAACTCATGCTCAAGCACTGCAGTGAGTGAGTGCTCATTGCTAAAAAATAATCCACATCTAGAGGAAGGCAGGAATCTCTGGTAGAGTCAGACACATGTAGAGGGCCACRGAGGATTTGGATATTCATCTCTCTGTGCAGCACAAAGCACAGCAGGCCACCAGCTTGAACGGTCTGCAGGCACACCAGAAGCACTGTTAATAGATTTTTATGCTACCTCARGAAAGTGTTTACTCATCTGTAATTTTTCTCGGCAGTGGACATCTGGTGTTCTATTATTCATTGCATCTGGAAAATTGCCAACAATAAAACCAATTTTCACAAAAAGGAAGCAAAGCCTGACACACAGAATGCTGGAATAAAGGAAAAACTTCTCAGAATGATTCAGGGTTTTGTTCTCTTTGTCTTTTTACTCCTCACATGGGGCTYTGAGGAGAAAAGCCAAAAGGAACTGCAAAACATTTTTTTTCCAGATTATAAAAGAAACCATGCATTTTGAATTCCCATATAAATTAAAAACTCTGGAAAGTGACCAATTTTGGTACTCGTTTGAACTTACAGGGGAAGACTAGATRAAAATAAGGTCACTAAAATACTAACTTAGCTGCTAACAGAAAGGATATTTAATGGTTAACACACAGAGACTCTTGCATATACCAAGAAGAAGAAAATGTAGGACCACTCTAACATGTAATACTACACTACTTTGCTGATAGGCACCTTTAATACTCTCCTCAAAAGAACACCAAGGCATAATGGTCCCTCAGAGGAAGGAGGTGATGTTGAGCACTTGGTTAAAGCAATCCCACCACTGGAAACTGATACTTCAGGAGGCCCCATCTCTGACTGTGCTTTGAGGAGCAGCTCCATCAATTTCTTCATTGCCAGACCTGTCAAGATCCACAACCTTGCAAAGATGCCCTGATCCACGTCCCTCAAATATCAAACATTTCTGGGCATTATCTCAGAACAACTAAAGCACTGAAAGCCTCTACACAGCATTCACACGCACTCCAGAGATAACCCTTACATAGTTTTAGGCCAAGACAGTTTTTCAGTGCTATCAGTTCAGCAACTGAAGATCCTGGAATACCAGTTTTTCTGAGTCCAGGGAATTCAGCAATGTTCCAATGACAAACCCCAGGTTGCTGYACTGCTGCCTGTCTGACAACAGGTTGGAGCCCAGCTTAACCCTGATGCAGCTAATTSACATCTGTTCCTCTACAGCTCCTCATTCACCCAAAACCATCYTTTTGTGTACGTGAGGGTATGTGGGTATTTAAAACTTATTAAATCCTTCATGTTTCGAGCTTCTTGGAAGTAAGGTTTCATTTTAAAAAGGGATTAGTAAATATCCAATAAGYATTTTATAAGGAGCATAATGCTATCTCTCTGCAGTGAGGCAGTTTAAATCCCCTTGCTTTTTTACTATTTTTACTAGCAGTAAGTGGACAGGGGTTCCACTGATGCTTTTCATTCAAGCAGGAATAAATTTCAAAAAGAAATATAAGAAAGCTGTTTTTCTTCCATWGTTAATTATTTTTTAGCAAAAGTAACTCCGTAAAGGTTTTTTTTTTTTAAATCCCATTTTCTTCAKCATAAAAGAGACTCCTCAAAAGAGCTCACAGTAGCACWGATTTTTTGACTCTTGATTCCTGACATTCTGGGGAACTATTGACAGAATATATGGATGTACCACAGAGAGGGAGTAATTCCCATATCCTTCCACCATCATTAGCCTAAATTACAACTAAATTACAAACACCTGAAAAGCTACTAAATAGAGTTTGTGAAAACTGAACAAGAACTGAAAAAAGGAGCTGAGGTAGACCATAAAGGATCAAGTTATACAAAAAAGGTCATTTATATATATATACATATATACAGATGTAGATATATAGATATAAAATTACAGAATCAAATTCTACTTCCCAACCCCTACAACTTCTTGAGGAAATTCAACCTGAYGTCAAACCAAACACCCTCCACCTATATATTGCATCACAACAATCCCTCTTCTGAACCAACCCCCAACTTGTAGCCTTACAGGGAAAAGCCACCCAAGCCCAAAATGCCACCATGTCCCAGCTACCAAAGAAAAAGCTGTGAGTTATTCCAAACCCTGACAATCAGCAAAACAAAGAGACAACTCTGACTTGGTTCTTCTTCATTAAAATTTGCTTTAAGTTCTCCTCTCAGTAAATGAATCAACACTGTTCTCCTCCTCCAGAAACTTTCTGTGTGCTCCCCAAGACCAAGAGGCCGCACACGTCTTTAATCCAAGGAAAACAGATGGAACAAAAACCCATCAGAAAGCATCAGAGAATTTTTCCCTCTTTACCACTCAGTGAGTTGGTTATCCCCAAGACAAATTACACTGCATGTATAAACCACACAGTTTAAACCATCCCACCATCAAACCATCAATGCTACCACAAATACCCTAAGGCAGATCACCAGCTTCGCACTGAGATCACATTTTGCCTTAAGACCTCACAAAAACAGTAACTCCAGAGCCCACATGCTGCTCAATGGCTCCAATGCATGCTAACCTGACACTGCCCCGTCTAGAGGCTGTGGAACAGACCCACAGACAAGCTCAAATCCTCATGGGCTTACTTCCACAAAGATTAGAAAGATATAACTAAGCCTACTCKTCTTCTAAGACACAGAGGATATGAATTTTTCCTCTGAAAACTTATACACATCATCCAATGCGTGCTACCAAACACTGAGACTGTCCCCAAAGCCTACACTGAGACTGGTTTCTTGTCCACCAGGCCAGCACTTGCTGTCACGAAGCCAATGATGTGAAACTCAAACAAGCCATGAATCGGAGGCAGTGCCCCAAGAGCCTGGGTGTGTGCTGCTGCATCTGCTCTGAGTCAGGAGAACCTTCCCAAGGCTCCCTCCAACCTCACACACACAAGCCTGCTGGCATTGCTGAACAAACCTCAMCGACACTACATCCTCCATCAGTACACACAGCACAGCTTTTGACTTGTGGCAGCTGCACAGTAAAATCCTTCTCTGCAAATGCACACATTAAAATACCTTCTTCTGATCCATCTTAGAACAACCTGACCACCACAATGAACTCGTGAGGAGAAGCACATTTCTCCAGTGGACACACACAACCATGATGGAGCTAGAAATAAGAAGCCTTGCAAGCATGTTTCCCAGGTGACCTCATACTACAACCAAAATTCAAACCCAAATCCACAGAATAACACCATTTCCTAAAGCCTCACGATGGCTTCCCCAAAACTACACATGTGAACAGCAACAGGACAAGCAGCAAACAAGGAAATTATGATCTGCCAGCAGAATATTTCCCAGAACAAAACCATTCCACTCCCAAGTTCTCACTCCTGATCTGAAACACTTTGGAAAGTGCACAGCTGGAAAACAAAAATTCACAATAATTTAGAATAATTGACTCGTAAGGGAAAGTGGCTTTATCCCACATTAATTTCCCCCACCCCTATTACTTTTCTCTCGGCCCCACAGGCAATACCTCCCCACACCTCAGCAGAGCTCACAGCAATTAACTGCTTTCTACCTGTACTGAGCTGGAGGACTGTGGTTTTATTTCAGTCTAAAGCAGTGTGATCCAGGAGCTTGCCTACTTTTCCACTGCAATGCCAACCGAGCTAAAGAATACATCACCTGTACCTACAAGCTTTTCCTSATTAAGACATGAGGGGAAAACAGGAATCCAAGAATGCAAGAAATTAAATATAAGTTAAAATATGGATGGCTACCAGCATTTCTTAATGACCTCCCTAACACAAAAATCACAAGAAATCAATTAAATAATACAAAACAGGGGCTAAGTTATTATCAGGTACTATTTACAACTGGCAACAGTTCTGCAATAGTCCAAAACACAAAATTATTAGGAAAGAGACAAATTAGCACCTGGGACAAAGATTTATTTTAGCTCAGTAACTAATCCTGAAGGAAAGTTTTTATCATTCAGAAATTAATTTTGGTTAGTCAAAAACCCTAGGAAGAACAGGTGGGGTGAAACTGCTTGCTCTTAGCTATTTAAGAATGCCTTGCATGCCACAATAACACCAATAAAAAGGAAACTTTCTCAGGAAAAAAAAAAAATTAAAAAAAAACCCTCAATATCTCTTCTATCACTTTTTCATTGTTCCAGGTATAGGAATGATGATTGTATAGATGGAAGATGATGATCATACTGAGAGGCCTGTTCCAAATTGGAGGAACTGACAAACCAGACAAGCAATACCAGAAAATACAAGGAGGAGAGGCCATGACCTGGACAAAAAGCTGATTCAGTTTCCTTTCTTAAGGACTTCACATCCAGCCAGGCTGTTTGCCCTCCATCTCCTGATAATTGCTGGCTGTGTTGGCAAAYGCCAAAAGGCCTGGCAGAAGGGCAGGTACCTCAGAAGGGGATTTTGAAAGGAGGCACTGGCTGAGCCCGGCATGGGTGGAGGCTGTAGCCAGGACCTGTGGAGCTGCTGTTGTCCTTCTGTCAGACATGGTTTTGTCCTTCTGTCAGACACAGTTTTGTCCTTCCATCAGACATGGTTTTGTCCTTCTGTCAGACACACAGCTTGGAGCCCACGTGTCCTGCCTGGCTCATGGAAGGTGCTGAGGTGGTGCTGCAGTAGAGGTGTGGGCAAAGGACACAGATGAACCGTGGATTCACAGCRGTACAGCACAGAGCAGGATCACCAGAACATGCTTTGCTAACTCCACTGACCACACAACTGATTTCCCACCTTCTTCCTCACTGCCCTTTGGGTGTTTTCCCTCCTGACTCAATACAAATACTTTATTTTGAAGCCATGGTGACAACTCAAACTTAAAAGCTATCATTAATTTACCAGGATACTCTAAATTGCAAACACTGATGATTTATTTTATAAGTGTATCTTGCATTGCTTACAGAAATACAGGAACACCTTTTTTATTTCTGAAGAGTTACTTAGACAAGCAGATGACAAAAACTGGAATTAGTGTGACAAYGTCTGAGCAAGCATCATTCATTTTTGTGCTCCCAAATTTGAAGCTTAGCCAAAAATACTTTCTCACAGTAACACTGAAAGCAGTCCTCCCTACACAAGGAAGAATTTTTTCATCTGGGAAATATTTACTTAAACAATTCRCTGGACTAATGCACTAGTTTTCAGCTAAAGCTTAGCCAAAATAGACCACTTAGAAAGAGACAGAAGAAAGATCTTGGCTCCCTTGGAAAGGCCACCATCAGATGAAAGCTGCTCCGTAATGTTGATAATGAAGTCATCAACAGTTCCAGCATGAACTGCCAGAATGCTTTATTTATCTAGATATCCAAACAGAGAGGAAACCCTGTGATATTGGAAAACTGGAACATGGGCTTTGCCAGCAACCTGACACCCTCCCATGGGAAAAAAATAAGGTACCAAACCTCCCCCTCACCTGATCCCCAAAGACAGCTAACCTTGACTGTGAACTGAGGAAGGAATCCAAGGATTAATCACCAGAAGAAACGCAGAGTAGCTGCAGTGAGCTGCCTCACAGGTAGCAGGATAACAGATGAAATCAAGAGCCACAAACCAACATCTCTGAGGGAGCCAAGAACAGGAACAACATGGGATCCTGAGGCTATCCTGACACAAACAAAACTTGTTTAAAAGTGTGCTGGGGGTTTAGAAGCATCTTCCTGGTTTGTGTCTGTGCAAGGTCAAAGCTCCATTCAGGACAATGTGGTGAATTTAAGRTCAGTGTTCAGAGCACAGTCTTTAACATCAGGAACATGGGAACTGCTACTCAGTTCTGCTCAGCTACAGTGATGGTCTCCTACCTTCTGCTTACACACACAGAGGCTTATCAACCTCTTCCCTGGGAACGACAGACTAAGAAAAAAAAAATTAACAGGTGAGAAAAACAAACTCATGCCTAGGACAGAAGAGGATTGGCCTCTACCACACTGGAAATAAAAAAARCACAGTTCTCCATGCACTGCTGGTAAGATTGAGTGAAACTTAACAGAAGCTCCAGAAAAGAGAAGCTGAGGCTCTCCAGTGAGAGGGGAAATTCCAGGAGCTGATCCACACAAGAGGATACTTCCCCCTGTAAGACTTCTTGGCTTTTGTTCTTTTTGCAGAGAAGAGATCAGACCACACAGCTTTAAATGCTAAGAATTTGCAAATACTTTTTTCTGCCCTTTAGAAAGACAGGCAGAGGATTTTCAGTATCTTACATAGTTACATCCAGTAACTGATATTTGAAACTGTCAGGCTGTAAGAGCAAGAGTGAGAATATTTTGAAGCATTTCCTTAAACAGATTCTCMATTCCCACGAGATTCTCAAGAGCAAGTTCTAGCTAAAAAAATTATAACCCCAGGAGTTAACTAAGGGAACATTTCCTCTAGGAGTAATCCTTACAGAAAATACAGGGAATACACAAGCCTTCATTTTTCTTGTACAAGGTCCTACCTCCATTTCCCTACAAATTATTCAAATAAATGTACACATTAATCTATAAGCCTTGCCTTCACCCTTGAGGCAAAGTTGGAGCAAGCACACAGTTTACACAAGTATATATAATAAAGCATTCAGCAAKCATTTGAATATTTAAAAAGTGGTGAGGAAGTTTTTTTGCCAGGTGTTATATTAACACTGAGCACTTCCACAAATCAAGCTCTCAAAAGACAGAGAACATGACTACATATCAGAGATAAAAAAACCCACCAACAAACTAACATGGAATAGAGATTTTCTTTATCAGTAGGGTGTTGGGATGAGGTTTCATACAATGGTTGAATTGTCAAACCAATCTGAGGGGTTGCTGTTCTTTAAAATGCAGTCCCTGCTCTTTCCTCCTGCTCCTGACCCAATGTTCCTACWTCTTTTCTCACAGCAGCTTGGATAYTCCMAGCAAACCAGTGAATAGAAACACAGGGAAGACTGGAAAAGAAGAGAAGGGAGCAGGCAGCTCCAGTCCTCCTGCCCTCCCTACCACGATCCCATCCAGCAGCACAGCAATTCTACCATATTGATTCAATTGCAAATGCAGCACAGCTTCTTCATGGCTGCTGCAGAACAAAAGAGGCAACACAAAACAAAGTTCACACTAAACACTCCACACTATAACTTGAGAAAAATCTATTAGGTTATAGCATCATAGAACACTTCTACATGTGATATTATTTTCAAGTATTACAATCTAGAATGAGCTCCCTTAAGTCATTCATTTTCTATTACCTTAATGCAGTGTTAATTCAAGACTCAAAATAATGACCTGGCTATAGGTTAAACACTCTAAAAGAGATCTGTGAATGTTCTCTAATCAGAGCAGTAAAAATTAAAAAAATAAAGAAAACCTCACTATTAGAAAACTATTTCAAAGAAAAATACAAATGCAAAGAATTTGGGATAAGAGTCCTCTGCACAGCACTCTTAGCTAAGTTCCAGAGCAAAACCAAAAGCAGAGTCAAAGGGAAATAACATCAGAATGAATGTCTGGGAATCCCAGTCACTACTATCCAGATCCATTGCCCTGAGCATCAGCAACCATGGCTCCTCCCTCCTGTGGCTGGCATGTGACTTTCTGCCCATTTATACAATCCAGGAAATCATCTAGGAATTTTAGAAACGGTTTTCCAGGTGTTTGCATTTGGATCAGCCCCCTGAACTGGCTCATCCATTGTTTGCATGAGCACAGGACCAGGGCTAGGGAAGAGATGGGAACAACCAGGGGAGAACAGGACCAGGAGATCTGGATTGTCCTAAATTGCTACGGAAATTCATTGTACCTTGCTGACAGACCCTAAAAATGGGGGAAAAGCCCCAAACAATTTCTCAAAATTCCAGCATATGCTACACATGTACCTCAAAGATAGGTGTGAAATACTCAATAAATACGACACATTACTTTTGGATCAACTGAGTAGGGATTCCTTTCCCAACCAAACCAAAGCAGAGTCAGATTAAGGCCATTTGGAGTTTTTTAAATAACCTTTGCATAAATAGGAAGAAAGCACCTCATCATAGCAGATGATAGCCAGTTTCTTACCAATACATGTGATATCCTAAGTAAGCATTTTCTCCACAAAATTTTCTTACACTGTTTTGAGGGGAGAGGAAAGGGAGGGGGGAAGGGCTACCTTCTTTCTGACTCTCTCATTTCTCATTTTTCTATCAGTATTACTCTACATTAACAGCCAAATCATACACACACACTCACAGAACACTGCCAGTGACCTACTAGAAAGTTGCTATAGCAACGACTGCTTTCAGAAATACATGTTGTGCATTTTAAGTGCCATCATAGTGTAACTCATCTGTCAATTAATAACCACTGCTCACAGGAATACACCACATACTCAAAAAAAAATAACGAATAAACACAGAGGCTTTATGTCCTCAAAAGTACTTGGAAAGCCACTGAAGGCTTAGACTCACTACCAGTGGAAAAAACAAACAAATGACATAAATATAGCACCAAGATTTAACTTGCATATTCCTGTTTAAGTRCACAAAATTCACGAAGTATGAAAAAACTTCACTTCAGTCTTGAAGGGGGAAATCACTCATAAATATCATTAAATATCTAATTTAAGCAAGTTCAGCTTAGTTATGAACACAGTTCCTTAGTTATAGGAAGACAGAGAAAATGTAATTTAATTTACGTTTCTGTTGCATGCTTTGGGTGAAATCTCTAATAAGAAGCAGTCTGTTTTAAAACACATTGAGTAAACAAAAATCTGAGTATCCACTCTCAGCCTCAGTAGACTTCATGAAATCCTGTGGTCAGGTTATTTCTAATCAGCCATCAGACTAAGCCTGTACCACTCCCTTTCTTTGGACCAGGTGTCCACCCGTTTTCGGTTAGAGTACTTGGTGGTGTTAGATACAAGGCATAAGCACCGGAAAGGATGAGACATCAAAAATGCGAGTCAGTTATGACAGAGGGAACTTGAGGAAAACACAACTGGYACAATTAGAAACGTGACAGCCCTTGGACCCTGCTGACAGCAGCCGTGTCCTGTTGTTTGCCCCAAAGCCCTGCCCTACAGCAGCAGGTGATTCTCAGCCAAGGGCATGTCCTGAGTGGCRGCTGCGTGCCTGTCTCAGCCATCTGTGGAGCGTCCCTCTGACCTGTGCCAGGGCAGTGCATTGCTCAGGATAGAAGATTCYCTTCATGCAGAATAGAAAGGCAGATCTGTGAGCTTCACAGAGACCCTGGATCTCCAAGGGCTGTCTGCGTCAATGACACAGTAAAAAAACCTGTAGAGCTTCGGAWCTCCAAGTGACCTTCAAAAGTATTTCAATTTCCTTTCTCACATCCTCTAAATCCAGTTCAAATCATTCTCTCACATGACAAAGATAAAAAGTGCTTTCCTATTACATTTTCTGCTTTGAGATAAACMTCAAGCTCTCACAGAACCCAGCCTTTGACAATACACTGGTACTGATGCCAGCTGAAATCCTTCTGGAAAGGATTTCTGGATATCAGAAAATGGAGTAAGACACTGTGCTGGTTTCAGTTGGGGTAGAGTTAATTTCCTTCACAGTGGCTGGCACTGGGTTATTTGGGTTTGTGCTGAACATAGGTTGGCCATACCGACATGTTTCTGTTCTTGCTGAGATCACACAGGGCCAAGGTCATTGCTGCCCCTCCTATGGCCATGAAAGGGAGAGGCTGSGGGTGCCTGGGAGGGGACAYRGGTTACCCAAACCAACCCAAGGGACATTCCAGACCTTAATGACATCATGCATAGGTATATCAAGTGGAGGGAAGAGGGAGGAAGTGGGGACATTTGGAGTGATGGCATTCATCTTCCCAATCACCGTTACCTATGTTCTCCAGGAGGTGCTGAACACCTGCCTGCCCTTGGGAAGGGCTGAATGAATTCCTTGTTTTGCTCTGCTTGTGTGTGCAGCTTCTGCTTTCCCTATTAAACTGCTCTTATCTCAACCCACGAGTTCTTCAGCTTTCACCCTTCCAGTTCTCTTCCCGATCCTGCTGGTGGGGGAACGAGAGAGTGGGAGTGGCTACAAGGGCCTGGTGTGTGGCTGGGGTTAAATCAAGACAGAAATCCTGCCCCAGCTTCTGCATGACCTCAGTGAGCTTCACCAAGAACCTCARCCTGGTTTTGTGTATGCAACAGTTCCTACAGGGACTGTCCACTGGCCCTGGACTTCACAGGGAGGATTTCCTAAAAACTGAATCACAACCAATCCTTTGAGCTTGGATAACAAAGACCACCTCTCACAGTCTGATCCTTATAGATATGTAAATCTGTTGCAAGAGAGCTGTGAGATACACATCTCCCAAAGGCATCGAAGCCCACAGTCARGGCTACAGGGCCAATTCCATCTCACTGCATCTGGCTGACAGCTCATAGGAGCAAAGCAGACAGAGGCACAGACAAGCAGTGTTTCATTTCTAGTTAATGTAACACTCTGAAAATTCTCTGAACAGCAAGAAAAGCACTGCCTTAAAATCTCCTTTCTCATATCAGGATGGAAGAACTTTTTTCCTCCTACTTGTGGATAGCTGGCAGCAGTCGTGAGGCAGACTAATTAAAAAATAATGCTTAAATACAATAATGATGTTTCTCTTAATCTTTCCAGTGAGATACCAACAGACAGCTCTCCAGGTTTTATAACAGGAATTTTAAACTGTAATTAACTTCTTTTTTTATAAACTCAGAATCTGGCTGATCCGTTTCATGAATCAAACTTCTGAATAATTGAGAATGGCAAAATACCTTAATCTTCAAAGTTATTAAAAAGGTGGTGCCATAKTCTGGGTAATTTTTTAAACACATTGACAATAATAAAAACACCACATGAGGCAGAAGAAAGACCTGTAAAGACCTGTACTTCTACTGAAGCCAAAAGCCCAGTAACAAGCCAAACGCATGTGTGTAGCCACAC
This sequence comes from Malurus melanocephalus, assembly GCF_030028575.1. Taxonomy (NCBI): domain Eukaryota; kingdom Metazoa; phylum Chordata; class Aves; order Passeriformes; family Maluridae; genus Malurus; species Malurus melanocephalus. Next base: position 45,807 of record NW_026624121.1, on the reverse strand, counting down.
TCCCCAGAAAATCCCCCCTCCAAAATCCCAGTATGTAGCCATACTCCCAAAATCCAGATGTTCCCTACTGTTTGTATTCACACACATTAGATGCTGCATCAGCATTATCTCTGCAGGTGATACTTTTCATTTCCCATTATTATATGTATATCAGGGTCCTTTCTTATTCAAAAATGTAGTTCTATCCCACCCCAACAAACCCCTTTGAGAATAAACAATGCAGGTCATCTTTCACTACCATCTACATTCAGTACTACASATGCTCCCATGTCTTTCCAAATCTACCTCACCCCTCTGGATCTYTTCTTTTATTCAGGACAAAATCCCTACTTGTCTTGACATCCCCCTTGGTATTTTGAGGGACCAGGTGAAGTTCTCAGAGTAGTGACTCAGACTTGGCCATCCCCYGCTCCCCATCCACATGGCCAGACCATGCTGTGGAACTAGCTTTCCTGCTTCCCCTTCACATTTTCAGGAGACTGGTTTCTCCCACAGACCCATTGGGAGAACCCTGATCCTGCAGTGTGACTTGAGCAGTTTCCTCTCCTCCTCTTTCCATGACTGTGGCTCAAGGACTGCAGATTCAGCCACAGCTGGGACACCATTCAATCAGGGACCAGCTTTCCTCTCTGCTTCTCTTCCTTCCATGACCAGAATGATGGTCCCATCCTGTCCTGTCCCACCTCTCTCCCTTGTTCTTGAGTCCATATTCCCCTTTACATTCCTGTCACCAAGTTCAGTTGTACCTGAAATCCCCTCTAAATGCCTACTTCTCCACTTTGGGCTCAGATACTTCATCYCTTTTCCCAGGCCTCCTCTTCTAATAAATATTTCCAGTTGAAAAATAAAGCGTTCACAATTCTAGAATACAGTCCTCTGAAAAGTGCTGCAGACTATGTTAGCAAAAACATGAAGCATGGAAAACAAGGGCAGAAGGATGGAGGGAGGCTGGGTACATCTTCTAACCTAGCAGCCCACAGTCGGTTCTGAGCACCCTGTTTGACTGTGTTCTGATCCACCTTCCATAAAACCCACCACAGACAATTTGCTGACCTCACCACACTTTTAGGTTCAGCATTTCTGGGCTTCTTCTAATCCCAAAGATGYACCTGTTACATTTTATCTTCTACACTGCTGCTGCATCACTTTTAGGAGGAGATACAGCCMTGGCCTTCACATAAATGAGATGTTTCACAAAATCCCACTGTTTAATTAACTTTCTGCATAATTTGCCATTGTAATTAAACACCGGCACTGTGACACTTGTCAATGAAAATTYATGTGGTCTTTCGGCTCCCACTTTTCTTTAGATGGAAGTCAAAAGGCCACATCGATGCCAGCTTTGCTATCAGGATCCCACAAACATAATAAYTTCTTACTAAATTAATACATTTGCACTAACATGAAAAGTTCATTGTTTAAATGAATCCTATGTGGCTTTTTTTCCAATAATCTGCTCACCATTAAGGTAATTCCCACATTTAAATTCTTTAAAAGAGACTTCTAATAAGGCTTGGGACTTGTTATGCTTTCCTTTTATTTAAAGGTTGGGTTTCCTTTCTGCTTTTAAACTGTCTAGGGTTATATTTATTAGCTAACTAGAAATAATTCCCTATTTGCAAACAGCACTGCATAAAACTCGTTTTGCCCTGAAGAGTCAGATTTGAAGGTGTCAAATCTAACTGAAAATCTCAACCAAGCTGAATTTTTCCCCAGTGAATGGAACATTGCCCCCAACTAGCTGTCAAATTTTAAAAGTAATCAATACAAATAAACTGCTTCTTAAATTAAAATATTAATCCATAACAACATATACAATATGAAAAAAAGTAGAATAAAACCATATTCCCTCTTATGGTCATTGTGCATTCCCCTTCTGCATCCCTGAGAGGCTGAGTGCACCAACCCCTGTGCCCTCAGCAATCWGAGAAACAAGGAGTGCAAAAGCAGTACACAATGAGAACCATCCCCTCACCCAGAGAACAAAAACATGTCACCTAACACTGACTGGCACAGAGATTTCTCTCTGACAATGCAGCAAGTGGATTATGTGGCTTTGGAAGAGTCAGGCACAATCCCAYTTTAAAAATAACAAATTTGCAAGAACACATCATGAGCCATCAAGTGAGATTCTAAACCTGAACAGCTGCTTTGTGGGGGTTTCTGAGAAGGTACAACACATTTTTCTGTCCCTCTTGCTGCCCTCCTGTAATTGCTCTGGTTTAAACAGTGATGAAGATTTTCCTCCAGAACCAGAACATTATTTCTCTTTTCAGGAACCAGAGTGTCASAAGCCTTTGCTGCCATGCTCATACACTGATAAAAGTGTAGGGTTTGGCAAACTGAGGCTGCTGCACACTTACTCTTTCCTTGTGTTTGTCTTTTCCAGCAGTTCCCCAAGCTGTGGAAATAATGAAGCTTGGTTCTCCATGGATTCTGTAACTGTGTGGATTCTCTAGTAAGTAACAACGATTTAAATTCTGCTCTTGCTTTTATTTARAGGAGTGTGTAGAAGAGGGATGGGAAAGAGATGTTAAGAGAGTAACTTTGGCCAGTTATCTACCTTCACAAAAACTGCAGGAATTTGTCTTTTGGACACCTCCCACCCCCTCCAAATTTAATTGAAGTTAATGGCTGTGCTCCTAAGAGACATGCAGCAACTCAATCCTTCCAATGTATTTAAATACCATGTTATGTCAAACCATAAAACATCTGAACCCTATTTAAGACCAAAAATTAGCAATAATAAAGTACCCCGAGCTTCTTTTCCTTGTCCCCTCCTCTGCCCCACTGTCCTGGCAGTGACAGGAGTGACTCAAAACACTSGCAAAGCCACACTGCCTTAGAGAACCAAACTGAAAATCACAAATCTGTGRAAGGTGACATCAAACTGTCATACAGATATAAATCACCAAGAACAAGAAAAGCTAAGACATTCTCCAGAAAACAGCTGTTAAAAKTCTTGGGTTTCTATCCAAGTAACATGCATTTGCCAAAAAATCTTCAAGCTTCTTTTCTACCTTAAAAGCATTTGGAATAAACACAGACAATTAAATGTGTACTGCAGAACTGTTTTAAAGGATTGATTTCTCTGTTTCAAACTAATATGAATTCCTTACTTCAAAGGTTTGTTTCAAAAATCTTTCAGAATTCAGCACATTTAAAAAAAAACTCTTAATACCAGAGTTTTAGTAGCACAGGATTTAATGCTCAGCATTTTGCCCTTCTGAGTTGCTGGACCTTTTACTTATTTATTTTTTAGTGGGAACAAGAAAGGCTCAGGAACTAGGGAAAGGTGATACAAGCAAAAAAACTCTGACTGTTAAGTGGTTTCTAAGAAACCATAACATAATCTCAGAGAAAGGAAGCTATTAATGATTTCTCTGATAATATGAAAAGCAGTGATGTGAACATGCAACATCACTAAATGCAGAGGGTTTAATAAATTATGATAAGGGTTTAGGATAAGAAGCAGCTTTCTGATCCAGGTCAAGTTGATTTTGTCTGCTGAATGAACTAATAGCCTAATTACTTCCAGAGAATAATTCTAACACATTAATACCGACATCCTCTCTAAATCTGAGTTGAACCTGAGAAATTATGAAGTCCTGTATTGATCAGGATCTTGCTAAGAGAAGTGCTGAAGAGCCCATTAATGCAGTGCTTAAAAGGAGTGCTCTCAGAGCCCTGCCCTCTATTTTGTGGAGAATTTAGTTCAGTGATCAAGGTAATAACCATCCACCTGAACAGCAAGATGTAACAAGAACAAGCACTTTCAGATTTGAGGAAAGGCCAACTAAACTAACAGCTTTTTCAGAAACACTTCTCAAGTAAGATGCAGTGAATGTAAAACTGAAGAGCAAAAGAAGAAATTAAAACGCTTCCAGAATTATTTGTTCAGTGGCACACAAAATAATAATTCTCCTATTTTGGGTTCCAAGAAGAGAGAAGAGTGACTGGACATGCTCAAATTCCTTTTAGGGTAGGCAGAGCCTAGAACAGCTAGAATTCAATACAAATCCTCCTGTATTGGTATGCTTTGAGAAAGGCAGTGATGTTCATTAGGAGTCAGTGATGCTGATGCTAATCAAAGATGACTCATCAATAAACAGTTTAAAAGTGAGCTCTGCATGTCCCCCTGTCCCAAAGGATTTAGCCTGAGCCCTCAAACCTACCATTTATGAATGGCAAAAGCATTTGCTAAAGGAATACCACCACCATTTTAGCAGAAAGTGGCACATCCTAGTAAGAAAGAAAAATCCTGATTATCCCCAATGGAAAGCAGTTAAAAAAGAAGTTGGTGGCAAAMCGAAAGGCCCTGTTCTATTTACTTAATCTTATTCAGTTCATCTCAGTAATGTCCTTAATCCAACTCGGTGTCTCTGATGAACCATTATCTGTCTGGATGGAGAGAGGGTGGATGGCTCAAGAACACAGCTAATGTAAATCTCTTTTAGAAAAGTGCCTTTCCAGGTGACAACCCAGTATTCAGATAATCCACTAAGCCTCTGCTGAACTTCTAAAGAAATCGGTGAGCCTTTGTAACTTCTTGCCAAAGAGCTTTCTACCATTTCCCARGAGCTTCTTGGCTACTGTTTGAGCTTATCCCAAGGCCTGCAGGCTGATGGGGTTTGCCTGGATCTTCACTGACTGCTCCATCAGGAGGTTCCAGCACCAAAAGGGTGATTCAGAGCCAGCTGTAACCAGAGCTTTCCTCTTGTCCTTCAGGAAGCTGCCATTATCCCAGCAGCAGCAGCCCAGCAAAGTCAGATTGAGAACAGGGTGCCAAAAATATTCCACCAACTGAAAATGAGGAAGCTGCTTGATTAGGCATAAAAGTATGGCTTTTATTTCAACTGTGATCTCAGAAGCTCTAAAATGGAAAAATCCTGGAAAATACAGAGCAGATAAAAAATTCACAATGTAGTCTCTAACCTCCTGTCAACTGAAGCACAAAATTAGATAAACATGCAAAGGACTATCTTCTCCGATTTTGCTAAGGACATGGGAATATCTCAAATTATGTATGAGAAGAGGATMGTCTAGTTTCATGTTCCTTAGTTATGCAATTAAATCCAGTAAGAGACAATAAGAATTGAAAAGCAAATTTTTCTTTTTACACCTTCCCTTGTGAGCTGGAAAAGGGTTTTTCTTTGCTCACCTTGAATCAATTTTATATATTAAAATTGCACCCTTAATTACTGCTTAGAGCTTCTATAAACTTTCAATGTTCMAATTTTATTGCAGCCATTTTAATACCCATAATTAGCTCATTCAGATTTTTAATGCTAAATACTATAAATTACTCAGTACCACTTCAGCTTTCTAATACTAAGACAGCTATTTAATATTACAGATATAACAGGTTCTCCCATTTAGTGTGGTTGAGCTCACCTCCCTACTTCATTACACAGCTCATGGTCAATGCACTACAARTTGCCAGTGGTTCTTTTCATCATTAATTATATATTTCAAGTCCAAACCTAATCGATTTCCAGCCCATGATCAGCAGAAAACAGCAATCCCACCTCTTATTCTTCACCTCAGGCTAGCCTGTTTCTGCTGTGATTACCATGCTCTCCTGTCTCTGTCACTTTGCTTTCTAAATAATGGGTTTCAAGCAGGATATGCTGTTTTAATGTGCATTTGTAGAAYCTATGGCACACCATGTTATCAGTCTATCCCAGGCCCCCGGGCACTTGGGGACCAGCACACCCCTGCAGGATTCCCAACTGTCCTTCCCTCACCTGGCTGGAAGAACGACACAAGAGGAAGGGGAGCTCTAAAAACTCAGCAACTCCAGCACARTTGCCAGCACTGATTTTTATATTTCTTTATCAAAAATGCTCTGGTCTTAATACTGCCAAGGAGAGAAAAGGGAACTGACTACCCTTTTAAACAAATGCTTTTAGTCTTATTGCTCTTTTGTAGAACACTGGGAATTGTTCATTTGCTATGGAAGGCACCTGTCTCACCTGCAGGMTGAAACCTGGGTTTCACAATGCACTTAGAGCAGACATTCAGSGTCCTAAAATATACATGAACATCACACATCCTTCCTAAGTACAGAAAGTCCTGAGTATGGAACTCCCAGAGAATTCACAGGAAAATCCCATTCGGTACATGGAGCAAAAACTCCACCCTTGGATGCATTTGAGGTTTTTATGCCAGTGGGTTTTTAACCCTTACATTTTTCAATTTAAAAAAAAAAATGAAGTCAAATTCTGCCCACAACTTCTTATTTCTGTAGGTACCATTCAAAACCAGAAGTGTAAGAAGGATGTGACCTTACAGACAGAGCACCACGAGCAGGTGTGAGACAACAGAGCCTGAACATCACATATGATAGAATCTGTGAGGACTGCAATTTTAAAGACCATCCTGTTTCAAAGCCAGCCCTCTGAACGTACAGCACCAGCAAAACCCAGCCCTGAGCACTCCCAAACCTCAAACCTTCCTTTGCAGTCAGAATCCAAGGAACTCTTCAACACTTCCATGTTTTACTCACTTTATATATTGTATATATATTATAAAGAATATTATCTATTATTTTATGTTTCATCCCCATATTAACTGCAGTCAATGCAGCCATCTTCCAGTTCCAGAGACACTGGGCAGAGTAACAGAATGAAAAATAAGACACTTACTAGTTTCAGCAGAATTTCCCACAATGAAGCTAAAAACATCTCTTCAGCATTCCTAGGGCAATGCTGAGAAAATCTTGTCTTTTAAGCTAAAAGTTTCATGAGCTCAATGAAAAAAATTCCATGAGAGTTTCATGAGCACCAAAGGGTACTAAAGCCTCTTCCATGAGATTTCAATTATTCCTCAAAGGAGTAGCACTGATACATAAACAGAGAGAGCAGAGATGGGACAGCTGATGTTTCTGTAACAGGAGTGTCTGTGTGTTCTTAGCARAGAGAAGATATTTCTGTGACATAAAAATGCAATTTGGCAGCCACACTTGAAAAAAGGTTGCAGTTTAGAGTAACTGCTAACCTTGGTAAAACACCATGAGAATGATCTGGGAGAATGAGTTATGAGATTAATTGCCAGAGGAAAAAAAAAAACCAACAGAATAAGATTCTAGTTCACTGAAAAATGGGAACTGAAACACATTTCGAAGTATAAYTTTTGAGTGGAGAGGTTTTATAATTCTTTTTATTATTTAAAAATKAATGTTTTAAAGTATATTTATTATTGCTTGTTCTCTACTGTACAATTTAATTTCTAATTTGCTTGCAAACTCCCAGACTGATGAAGACTTGAATAAAATTAAACCCCATTACAGGAAAATGGAAGAGAAAACAATTAGCACAGTAGTTAAATACTGACTTGCAAACATAAGATGGTTTCCTTAAGTCAACAAACAATTGACACTTCAAAAGCAAGGCAAGACTGAAATGAACATTCGAAGTCTGTCACCTCTTTACTGAACAGAGTCCCCATCTYCCAGGGCAAAATGAATCCTTAAGGTCAAAAAGTTCCTAAGCAAAGATGATTTTAGGGGCAAACCAGCATCAGGTAGCTGGTGAGATTCCTGCTCCTGACATCCMACCATCCAGTTCTTGGCTGTGAGAAGCAAGAAATTCTGCCTTGAGTTGTTATACCACTCAGCTTCCCCTTCCCACTGGCTGTCATTTTGCTCTCTGTTATAGTGTTTCTTTTTCTTAAATTTCTTACTTTAATTTCAGATAAGAAAGAATTACAAGTCTATGATAAAACAGCACAAACCTTTACCTGCTTTAACACTAAACTGTCGAGTCTGTTAACCAAGAACTCATACAGCCACTGTGAAGAGGAGGGGCAGGAAAACAGTTTTGGAGCTTGATCAAGGAAAGGATTCTTCAAAATACTGCAGTCTGTAGAGAACAGAGCAGAAGAGAAACTGGCAGAATTGTGTACTACATGGATGAAACCAGAGCAGAAGATGTTCTAAGACTGGATGGATCTTGATTTAAACATTTAAAGTTTAAGCACCTTATACACATGCAGTGCCAAACTCTCAGGACATCCAAGAGCAGCTGACTTTTTTTCTCCTTKAATATTTGAGGACTATTACAAGGGAAAGTAAGAGATGGATGACAAGGCTCTTCCTGGTCTATTARAAAGGGCTATATATTGGTAAGTGATGTGATCATGGAGAGGAGCTTCCCCTGGGAGGTACATTGGAAGAATGAAGTGCTGATGCCTCCCAGCTGCAATGGTAGAGAGGAAAGCCACATTCCCAGGGAGCTAGCCAGGTTCCTGGAGCAGTCACTCATTTACGGCTGTATTCTGTGCTGCCCCATCCAGTAAAATGCCCTGCGCTGTCAGCCTGGGAGCCACACAAGCACAGAACCAAAACATCAACTGCTCCTCCA
>NW_026624121.1:24595-36643 GCF_030028575.1 Malurus melanocephalus | reverse complement strand
GGCACAAGGGGCCCAAGGAGGGTTGTTCTGGCACTGTCCCCTTCATGTTTCTGCTACTCAAAGTCTCCTCTGTSTGCTGACAAACCAGCTACTAAAAGCTGTCAAATTCATTCCGTGTGTTTCGAAAACACCAGTACAAACGGAGCCGACAAAGGCAGAGAGCAATGTTACTGCTGAGTGACACACACAACACCCCTGGCACATCCCAGAGCTGCAGGAGCCCTTGTTCCCTTCCCCAGACGACCTTGAGCTCCAAGCAGGACCAAACTGCTCCTGGAGGACGCAGTGACAAGGGCAGAGGGGATGGAGATTCATCAGTCAAAAGCAAACACTTGGGGGTGACAGGAGGGCAGCAAAGGTGATAGCCCCAACTGTCACCTAAAAGAGGTGGGAAAGCACTGAGGACAAAACTGCAGTAAAAACCAAAAAAGGTTAGGTATTGTCTATCAATATAAAGCTACTAAATGAACAAAATTCAGTAAAGCCTAGAAAGCACAACCTAGCTCCACTTAATTTATTTACTTATAAATTAATCAATTCTAAATCTTCATCCCACCTCTACCAACACAGTCCCATGACAGATTAGCTTGTAAAACACAGCAAGAGGCAGTTTCAAAATAAGCAAACAAGGAGTGAAATCMAAGTTTCAAGTCATCATGCACTTAAAACAGTAGAGCACCAGATCAGATCTGTCTGCAGCTATTCCCTGAAGATTATAAACTGATAGGAAATAAATGCTGTGATATCAGGAATCCAGGATCCAAAGAGACAATAAATAAATGTTGCTAATGTGATATCAATAACTAGAAGACTTGGTTTCAAGGCTCAAAACATCCCTGCTTGGTACAAAAACGTACCTACAGTTTGGAAGAAACAAAAGCTGCAAATGCTGTCCATGCTGGAAGAGAGTTGAYTCCTAGGAAAATTTCAGAAGTCTGTAAACCACACAGATCACATTCGTATTAAATGCATCTCTTTTTCACTTTTTAAAGCATCTTTTAATTTTCTTTCACAGTTTTCTCTCCTACAGCTGCTATTATACTTCTACCACAAAAACCCAATTCCTCTTTCAGTATTGTCAAAGTCGTCATGAAGTCTTGTACCATTTTATAATAACAAAAAAMCAGCATTTGAAATCAAAGGATGTGGAAAAACTGATGTTCCATRTATGCTTTCAACAGCTCGATGCTAAACAAACAAGGCAGCCTCTTCTTCACTGCTCTTCATGAATATTGAAGACTACAGCTAATCAAATGACAACACAGCCACTGCACCAGGAGCAGCTCCTCACTCAGCACCAGCAGCAAGGGCCTGCAAAGCCTTCCATGAATGACAAAAAGATGAGCCAAGAGCAGGGGACTCTTGCCAAGAGCTCGTCACAAATACATAAATGAAGAACAATCCACCTTGCACCACTAAATCATCGGCATCAAAGCAGAGTGCCCAGTTTGGGGGTCCAGGTTTCAAAATATGAACTGACGGGAGAGCGTCTACAAAGCACTAAGCTGGGTCAGAGGACGAGCAAAACAGAGCTAGGAGGAAACAATGAGACACTCAAAGAAACAGTYTGTGTTGGAGCTCAGGGAGAAAGAAAAATGACAGCTCATGGACATTCAGGTACATCAGAAATAGCTCAGTATGAACAAATAAAACCCAAAACTGAACTGCAAAATGWGTCAGTTAAACATTGGAAACAAACCAGTCAGTAATATATAGCACTGGAATAAACTGCTTATGAAATAAAGTGAAATCTCCAGCAACTAAGAGATTAGACAAACAGCTGTCAACAATATTGTAAATTGTCTCACCCCAAGACAGACAAAGGGATTAACTCAAGATCTCTTCCCATTGTTTTTTTTGTTCAGTATTCTTTTGGGAACAAAGAAAGCCCAGGAAGAACCATGAAAGTAAAAAAATAACCATGCTAGTACAGGTCTATTGTTGCAGTGAAACACAAGACTGGACTGAGGTCTACAGCTTTAATATCCCCTTAACGGCTGTAAAAGAAGGATTATTTTGGACTTAAAGAGTTATGTCCCTGGATGCTTCAACAATGCACAAAAAAAAACCAGTGAAAAAATTTAAAGCAAAGTTATTAGAGAAAAGCACACACCAACACTGTTCTTTCATTTAAAAAAACTCCAACAGTAAAAGCCTTTCTAGCATCTACTCTCACAACACAGCACACTGCAGTCAGAGGATGGAAACATAAATGATAAAGGCTTTGCAATTTTTCAAAAATAAACTACTGTTCTCCAAAGAAAATAATTATAGGACTAGATAACTGAATACTTTGGCTTGAAAGCCAGGGATAGGAGACTGCAGAGTAGGTATTACATGAAATAAGTAACCACTGCAACATTTTGGGTAGTGGTCATCAAGAAATCATACTGCAAGGTTAAAACTCTCCTAAATACAGGAAAATTCTTATCAGCTGCAGAGTAAGAAAAAAATATTGCAGGAAAAAAACATGGTGGGCGCAGGGTGGTGTCAGCTCTTCTCATCATATATGATCAGGACATTAAAAATTAAGAGGGGAAAATTATATTGGAGCCACAGGGTTCCACTGGTGAAAGCACAGTCACTCATGTGACAAAGTGACCAAAGAGCCCCCAAGASAGGAACCTTCCCCCTCCCATGTTCTGTGGGTGCTCTCTTCTGTGCACCCTCAGAACACACCTGACACCAGCAGCTCTGATCCCCACACCATCAGCCAGCTCTTGGCCAGGTTCAAAGCACTGCATTTTGCTCTTTTAMTTCATATCCCACTATGGCATTCTCAGCTGCCCAAGCACACAAATGTTGTTATATCCTGCTGGGTTTACTGATCTTCCCATGTGCTGTCTGCTCAAGCTCCTCTGGGAGATTTCATCCAAAATAAATGTTCTCTCCTGAACAAAGTTAGGAAAAACATTTGTTCCTATCTGAGTCTTCAGGAACTTGCCTGCTTTGGAGGAAACAAGGACATAGCACAGAAAACACCCGACTGAAAAGATCCACCTTTGGCACGTTTATGGCAGTTGACCAATAATCCAAAGCCTGGTTTCCAAAGCTGGGAGTTACAGTCTGGTGCTCAGGAATGACCTGCAGCAGACTGATACCAGTCAAACTCCTGTCCTTCCCACAGAAGTGGAAGGAGGCAGTGAAGGTTCCTGCACGAGGCACACGCACTCTGCTCCTATGCAAMACCTGCACAATTACAACATCTGCAAGAAAGATCTTGAGTCCAACCAAGCTACCACTTRCTATTGTGCAGACAATTATAAACTGGTCAAGCTACATGGATTTTTTTTTAACATATCAACTAAGTAAACAATCTCATTAAAGCCACAGAACATGTCAACTTACAGGCCTTCACACTAAAGCAGGAAAACTCAGCAGGAATTTCCCACTGAAATCCTTACAAAAAAATGAATATTTACCACACACTCAAAAAAAAAAAAATCCTTAAACTCATACTCAAAAAGTAATTTGAGTAAATTTTGTTGGAACACAACAAAAATAATCAATCTGCAGCTAAAATCTTAACACAGGAATTTCCAGTCYGGATGATCAGATTGTCAGAGGCGTGTGCTATTTGAAACAAGATGGGAGTAACTGCCTAACAATACCCATTTCAACCACAGGCATGCTCATCTGAGCCATCTACAACAAAGCAAAAATCAGTGTTCCTCTTGAGGATTTAAGAAGATTCCCAGCAGCCRAGTCCCAAACTGGCTGAGCTTACAGCTAAGGAAAAATAATCCAAATGAGGCTGCCCTGTGTCAAATTCTTGTTCTTTGTTGGCTATTAATAGGCAAGTGTGGTGAATGTAAGATGATATTCAGATAATTTCTAGCGTTTTACCAGCATGTTCTTCCCTTCCTTCCCCACAGCTTTTTGTCTTCCCAACCAAGGCCCCATTTCAGGGAGCTCTGACAGCGGTGTCAGATGCAGGAGCTGCAGGAAGAGCAGGACGGATCCTGCACTGCTCCAGACACACAGGCTGCTCTTGGCTCTTCCCCCAAAGAGCCTGGCATGCCACCTCCATCAGCAATAGCTTGACCAGACATTAAAAGGGACCCCTTTTGCTTATATGTATATAAAACAAAGCTACTTGAGGAGCTGCACTTACTCTGCACAGCACTTTACCAGCTGCCCCATCATGTACCAGCAACAGCCTGTTCTGCTCACCCCGATACCCCATTTGGTGCAAAGGGAGTACTGTGAATTTATTTCTTCTGCAGAGCTGCAAGTCATTGTTTTYATACACCCCCATGCTCTTTGATTATGTAATTGTTCCATGTTAGTTCAGTTCCACAAGCTCTTCCTGTGTCAGACTCACGTCTGCCAGTACCAGTGAACCTGCACAGAGCCTCRGAATTCCAACAGCATAAATAACTCCAGTGGCACTTTGTGACACTTCACAGTGGTGCCACTTGTCATTTACCAGGCCTGTGGGTGAAGAAATAAGAATTGGGGAGCTACAAATCAGAGCCGACTGTCCCCACGCTGAATGCTTTTAATGACCACTGCCACACAAAGTCATTCTCTTTTGACATCGGCCTGAATGCGAGCACGAATTACAAAGAGGAGCAACACAAACAGTGGCCTTCAGGACAGCTCAGCTCTGGATGTGGGGGTTATTAAAGCATGACTTTAGGTCAAACAAGTTGTTTGACGACAGACAACAAAGGAACTGACTGCCAAAAATTTATGGGCAAGGAAGATGTGAAAGGTTRTTCTCAACTGTATTTTACAGTAGAACTCCATCAGTGACATACCCTGCATATAGCTCAGAATTTATTGCAGAAAATGYTGGTGGCACCTCCTGCCATTGCACAGGGGCACCAAGTGCTGCACAAATGCTGTGGTGATGCTGATGAATGAYGTACTCTTGCAAAGGAGCTTGCAACCCTCACTGGCAGGGATCGCCAAGAAAATATTCTGGAAGTTTAGAAAAGGATATATATTGGAGTCTTACCGGTTTTGTAACAGTATATTTGCCGAGGGTAAACAAAATGTCCAGGAAATAATGGCAGCTACAAGTGAGGATTCCTCCCTTCATCCCTCAAGCGTGACACTTTGCTACCTTTGATTCTTATCCCTCAGCCTTCTCTCTTAGCCCTTGTCTTTCCGTCTCAATTTTCCACCAGGACACCAACAGCTCTGAACCAACAWCCAGCAATGAGAAATCAGAATAGTAAGGCATACCAATGGAACAGGCTTGTCCTCCCAGCTCTAATGGAGATAGCATTCACATTTACCTCAAAGATAAGAAATTACCAGTTCAACAGACACCTCCTGGCAACAGGATTTCCATAAGCCCCCACACCAGTGGGCTCTGTCCCTGATACTGGTGCTTTGTAGTTCCACCAACATGAACCCGAGTATGTAAAACCTTTTCCTTTGCAAAGCAAAAACAAGCAGCTTTTCTGGCTCCTTYTGGTAAGTGTAAAAGTTTAAAACACACCTCTCCGGCTTCTGAACATGTCCAGAATCTTGTACAACAACACAATAATTAGTATTCAAACCTTCCCTAGACCATTTTGAAGCAGGAATTAAATTTYAGCTCCATCTTATTGCTTTGTCAGAGAAAACTGTTCCAAATGAAGCTCACAGAAACAAAACATAAAAAAAAACCAAAACAATTTTCTGAATGGGGAAGCAAAAGAGATGCACAAAYCCACAAAAATTATGCAATTTCTTCTGACCAGCTACATCGACCCTTCCTACAGGGATGAGAAATTGTGAATATTATAGTTGAACTCTATTTGATTTATGTAAATACAAGCAGAACAATCAGCTAGTGCTAAAACAGAGAAAGCCCCAAAGAGCTTAAGGGAAACACAGGAATCGGGGAGGTGAAAGGAGGTGAAAAGTAAACAAGCCACGATTTGTTACTCAAAAGGCAGAATACCCAAACCTGTGGCCAAGCCTGGGRAAGAGCTTCCCTTCCCACTGGAGCTCTCCTTCTCCACTCTCCCTGCYCTTCCCAGAGCACTTTGTACACAGGGCACAAGGGCTGCAGATGGCTGAGCACAGTTTGGAAACAGCCAAAGGAAGGCAGCTCCTCCAGCCTCAGCTCTGTGCAAAGAACTGTGCAGTGCTGATTTGCACTCCCTGTGCCACATGATGTGTTTTACAGTTCATTGTAACCCTGATGTTTTGTTTGGGTTTCTTTAAAAGCAGTATCTAACAGGAACAGGCCCACAGGAGCATACTCTGTGTGCATATCCTTCTCTCTGTCCTTTCCTCCAACTCCACTCTCAGCAATTATCAGKGCATGCACCAATTTCCACTGAACTCAGGAAAACAGAGATCCCAAAACATGTAAGTACCTCTTTATTTAAAAAAAAAAAAACCCCATCATTTCTTAGAAGAGAGATTTTTAATTCCTCTCCCACAAGCAATGTCCTATTAAAGTAAGGATATGGGAAAAACAAAACTATCAGACACCAAAGAAACCACCTAAGTGAACCAGAAAAAAAACAGCCTTCAAAATAAAATTCTACTCTTTGAAGCAGTGCTTACTCTTGAGCACAATTTATAATTGTGCTCACTCTCACCTAACACTCTGATGTTACACTCTAGTGAGCCTAATTTAGTAGAAACTATTCTAGAAAATAGATCTGCAGCAGCTAAATAAACTACAGCATTTAGACAGGGAAATCAACCTTCCTTTTGTACAGGAAAGCCAAGTCCCACAAACCTAGAGGAGYTCTCTCAAGGCCCTCCCTCACACACACATCAATGGGCTGTACTTGCCAAAGCCTGCTTGAATTTCCAAGAGACATTTCAAAAGATTCTTCCCAAAAGGCCCTTCAAGAAATGAAGCTGCCATGGCAACAACAGGCGTTGTATGAACAGGTTATCTGGTGAGGAGAGGAAACAAAGAGCAACCAAGTGGTCAYCTCTGACAATACAGGAAGGCCACCAGGGGAGTCCCACAGGAGCACAGGACTTGGAGAAACCTCATTAGCAGAAGGTGTCCCGAGGGGGTGGAACAAGAGGGTGTGAAAGGTCCCTTCCGACCCAAACAACCCTGTGAKACTGCCAGGGTGAGCTGAGGGCCAGACTGGGACACTTCCATCTAGAAAAGGAAAGTGCCACCAATGTGCTGATGGCACCAGCAGCTCTGGAAAGGCAGGCAGGAGCAGTCCCAAGAAGGCAAGAATTAAACACAGGTGAAGACAGCAGAGCTGCCAGGGGGCATTGAGAGGAGGTGAGAGCTACCCACAGAACCCCAACTTCACACAGAGCCATGGGCTCCACCCTGAACACCCACAGCCAGCACAGRCACACCCAGCTGAGCCGGCCTGATCCTCCCACCTGAAGGATCCCCATCTCCAGGACCATTTTTCTCCAAAAGTATTCCTGCCACTGACCTTGCATCACCTCTCCCAACTCCTGATTGACAGTCTGACTCACTTCACTCAGTGGGCAGAACATCTCCCTCCCCTCCCAGACAGAGCAGTTTGCCTGGTAGGGAGCTCAGCTCCAGGGAAGGTCAAGCCACAGCAGCTCAAAGGAAGGGAGAGCTGTGCCTCTGTGCAGACAGACTCCTCTCAACCATCTTGTGCAATTCCACTGGCAACAACCAGTGCTCATGTGCTCTTCATGAACAGATCTAGAAATTAAAAATGCAAAACTGGCACACYGAGCATGCATTTAAGATGGAAGTCATTACCCATTTGCAAACGAAGTTTCAATTTCCACTTATAAACACAAACACGTTGGTATCTTCCAGGTCCTTGGGGATTCTAACCCTAAAAGGAGAGAGAGAAACCCTCATGTGGGGGAGACCAAACAAATACTCAGCTGTTTATTTGATTCTGGTTTCAAAAAACACCACCACATACTATGCTCTAGTATGTAAAAATGTATCCAAGATGAATTGTTTTGATTTTTATTATTTTATTGTAGAAAAATATTTGACATTCAGAARCATTTCTGACACACAGGATAACCCCTAAGTAACTCTACAAGGAAATCTCTTTTTCCTRTGAGCTGAACAATCTGTCAACACTGTTTTCATTCAGCTAACCTGCCAATACAACAGAAGCCTGCTATATGCAGAGTTTACAGAATATAAACTCACTACATTTATTTACAGAATAAATAACTGCTGCTGAAACCTTGCACAGTGAGGAACACAGTTGGATGTTGGATGTTGCCTCAYGCTGCTTTCTAGTAAAACATTACTTTTGAACCACCTGAAACAACCTGCCCCTTCAGCTCAAGGGCTTAAGAATTCCACCTCCTGCTGCTAATTCTGAAATAAATGATTAAGAATTCTGTGACTGGAGCTCACAATACACTCCCACATGAAGCCCTCATGTCTAATAATGCTGACAACTGTGGCTGAGAGCCTGTGGCACCACAACACGTGGAGACTTTTTGTCTCTTTTCAGACGCAAATCACCCCTGAGCAGGATGAGCAGCCTTGGCCAGCCAGTGCTCCCAGCTCTGGGCACAGAGAGCAGCACCCACCAAAGCCAGGRGCCTGAGGGCATGAAAAGCCTTGTATCTGCACCATTTGTACCTCATGTAGAATTACCTGCRTTTAACAAAAGGCATTTTCTCCCCAAATATTCCAAATTAAAGCARAGTTACCAAATTTACCAAGTTCATGTTGAACTTACAGTTCAGAACAGGACACATGTGACACTGTTTGGGCCCTGACAAATCTCTTTTGTCTGAGGCATCCTGCTATCTCAAGCACACTGTTATTATTAAAAAGCATTTTCCAAAATACTAAAATGCCTGCAGGGATGCAAACAAGGAAATGTGGCAAAGCTGCTAAAGGCAGGAGCACAGTTCCTTCAAACCACAGGGAGAGCACCTGAGTTCCTGGTATTCTCTCACAGTGACACAAGAGCTGTAAAAWGCTGCAATCATTGCCTACAGTCAGACTTGCAATAGGACATGTCAGATATCAAATTAGAAAGCAGCTACAAAAATCACAGCTAAGGACGGGATTCCCTCAGCARTTCTTCCCGTTCAGCCCTTTCAGCCAGCTGAAGGTGGGGTTTGCCTCTAAAAATAATCAGAGTGCACCTTCACAAAACAACACTTACTTTTGAAAGTGCACTTTGAGACTGAAAGTTGCACAAGGGTCATAATAAYGCTCTCTAAACCACTTATTTTCTAAGGGAACAAAGAAACAGGTTTCTGTGTTCTGATCACATACTGAACAACCAAACCAACAAAATTACATCACTATGGAAAAGCAAAATACTGCATATCCCTGAATAGAAAAAACAGTTATCTGCTCATGAACTCAAACTTTGTAGGATTTCCCTTTCTTCTCCRAGAATGAAAACCAACTCTGCTCCTTTCTATTTTTAGCCAAATGAGCAGACACAGTGGTATTGCAGGCAAGAGATGACAATSTGCAATGGGAGTTTCAGAGCTCCACAGATAAATGAGAGTGACTACAAGTAAATCCCCAAAACTTTTAAAAAAGCAGGAAGTATGTGGGCTGGCATTTTAAGTCCTGAAGTAAATACACCAGATTTGAGTAAGGTACTTCTTTATCTTGGCACCAGATTCAGCATCACCTTCTGGGTTTGCCCCCAAGCACCAGAAGCCAGAGCCTCATCCCAACACTTGGGCACTCCAAGGTGCAGCACAGGGAGAGCCAGATCCCAAAGAGGCCAACCAGCCATSCAGCAGTGCTGCCTCCAAATTCAGGCTTTAACACTGCTGCAGTAGTTTGCCTCTTTGAGTATGTCTTGTGGTAACCACAGAACTGGGTTACCACCATGGGATACTTTGGAATTTTCAGCAGGCTGTGAGAGGCTTTGGTGCATGTCRCCAGAAAACAAACCACAATGTTATCATAAAGGCATGTTCTCATTCCAGTAAAAGGACTCTCCTTAGAAAGTCATCAAAATTCAGCATTTCTCTCACTGCATCCTTACATTTCTATGGGCTCACTTGCCTGCTAAAATGGTATTTAAATTACCAGTATTTAGCCAGCTTGTACCAGAGCATGTCTTTGCAACTAAGGGAAAGAAACAAGAGATTCCACAGCACAAACTTGAGGTACATGTTCTTTCAAATAAAAAATATTCACTTGTTGAGTTTCTGATCATCCCAAGGAATGAATTTTGTCAATGCATCCAAATACAAGCTACAACAATGTTCACAAACCTTCTCAACTCCCAAGGGTACACTGCATCTGAAGRAGTCACATAAAGTCTGCACAACATGAAGGGCCAGCATAGACAGGGACAGCAGCTGACAAGCTCAGAGTTGCACGGCTCCAGTGTCAGGGTTTCAGCTGCCCTCACAACTTCGGACCACAGCACACYGGGGGTGGACATTTGGCCATCAATACTTTGCCTCATAGTGAACTGATCAACTTTGTAAAGTGTCAGGAAGCACTGGACTATCGGCTGAGGACCTCTGAATACAGGGGGGGTAGATGAGGCGCTCTGAACCTCCAGAACTGGCACTAACTGTTCACCCAGCTTCAGAAAAGCTTCAGTACCACTACCCACTCCCAATGCTGTTAATCCATGTGTCCATCAGCAGCAGCAAGTAAAAATTTCAACTGCACACTCCCTGTTGAGCAGCCAGTAAAAATCACATCCTTTCAGATTAATCATAACCCTGATGTCAGACCCCCTGCTCCTGCTCACCAGGAAATCCTGCTGCATCACGGGCTGGCGTGTCATTTCAAAACCCTCTGCACCCCTATGTGTACTTTTTCAGGCTTTCCACCAAAAAGTCATCACAGTTGACTCAGAAAGAAAAAAAAAAAACAAACAAAAGAATAAACTGGATTCTAATTCTGTAAAAAGAAGAATTTCACATGGCCAGAACAGCTTTTGACAGACAACATGCACAGTGCCTTGTGGTCCAGTGATTTCTTCATGAGTGGATGGCTTATACTGTAGAAATACTCATYGAATTACCTTGCTAGCACTGGTCAAGGCAAAATTGCTTTGGATCCAAAGAATCTGCATTAATCCTTCTCTCACACCACTCCTATCACTACTAACACAGAACATTTTAGTGCTAACAGTGGAACCACGGTGTAGTAACATGAAAAACTTACTGAAACCAGACATTAATGTCATCCATCCCACCAAACACAAGGCACAGTTTAAGAGCAGTCACATTGGTGGTGYGACCTGTAGGTTTTTCATTCTTCAACAACCTAATAGATGTTATCACTAGACTAACTCTGCACAGCTGGAGAATTGTGTGGAATACGACTGAAATAATCAATACTTACAAAGCAACTCAATTTAGTTTAATTAAAGTCACACTATCTTCCCAGAAACTAAGTTTTTTGACACTGGTAATGGTAGTAATKTCCCTTTAAGTTGCTCTAWGGATACTACAACTGTTTTCTTYCTCTCAARTCACACTTCATCTCAACCACTTGCTCTCACTCCCTGTTCCATCCCAGGARCACAGGGAAAGCCGAGTGTGGCTGTCCACCACTCCCCAACACGGGCCAGGCATCAAGTGACCAGCACCCATCACGGGRAGCCTTGCACTCCTCCACGCAAACCTGAGCTATGTTTGAACCCCACAACGCAGGACGCCAGCTTGGTTCTGTGCCACTCGCCCGCTCGCAGCACGGTTAGAGGGCACTGCCTGCATTTATCTGGCTGTTCACGGAGCCACGGATCCCCGCATCCCGGCTCCGGTCCCAGCAGCCGGGCCAGCCGCCCCCGGGGCTCAGCGCGCGGTTTCTCCCACCCAAACCCCGGGGCAGCCCCACGGCTGCCTGACACGGCTCCGTCCCCCGGGTCGGCCACGGAGCGGCGGCTCGCCCCGGTGCCACCGCACTGGGAACTCGGGGATGAGCAACAGGAGCGGCGGGCGGGGATCCCCGGCTCCGGGGCTGCACCCCGGCCTGGCCCCACTCAATTCCGGCCAGGCGCTCGGGCGACCAGGGCGCTCCCGCGGGCCGGGTCCCGGCGGCGGGCCGGGCCGGGCCGGGCCACAGGCGGGTCGGGCCGCCCACCGGTTCCTGCAACTTTCCCTCCTCCTCCGCCGCCGCCGCCGCCGCCCGGGGCCGCCGCCACCGAGCCCTGCCCAGCTCAC
>NW_026624121.1:11274-23860 GCF_030028575.1 Malurus melanocephalus | reverse complement strand
GGAAGGGGCGGGAACGAGCGGCGATCCCGCCCCGGCGCGCGCGGCACGCGGGAAAACGTCTTTCGCGCGGAAACGGCCGCGCGTGCGCCGCGCRCCCATGGACACCGCCCGGGAGGGCGACTGTCGCGACAGAGCGGGGGCGGGGGCCCGGGTCTCGTGAGGCGGCGGGGACAGGGACACCGGCGAGGGAAGGGGGTTGTGACTGTCGCCACAGAGCAGGGGCGAGGGCCGGGGCGACGGCAGCGGCAGTGACAGTGATGTCCGGGRCCGAGCGGGGCGGGCGCTCCCCGCCATGGCGGGGGCGGGCGCGGAGGGTGCGGCCAGAGGCGGTGGCGCCGGGCGGGGTTGCGTCATCGGTAATGTCAGGGGCCGGTGCGGGGGCGCGGGCGAGTCCCGGCGGGGACCGAGCTTGGGCCGTCGCCGCCCCTCGCCCGCTCTTGATTCGGAGCGGCTTCGCTGGAGCCGCTGCCGGCAGTTCCCGTGGAGACGCCCCGCGTCCTCTGAGGGGTGCCCTCTTGTCGGCGATAGTTGCCATCGCGACCGGTGCCACCCTCCTCGCAGCGCTCCCGAGCTCGGTCTCTTTGCAGGCGGCTGTCCCCTTCTGCACATCCCGCACGCTCCGCTGGCTGCCAGGGGCTTGCAGGTTATTGGGAGAGGATCCAAAGCAGTGAGTGAGGTACCTCTAATCTCGACCTGTCATCTCCTGTCGTGGACCAGAAGGGCAGTCTGGTGCTTCACCCYATTGTAATGTATCTCTTAAAGCTTTATTACATCTAGCCGAGCTATGTTTTCCTGTGCTATGGGGGACTGTATTTCATTGTTGTATTCTCTGTTCTTCCCATGCCTGGAATTACGATCTGAAGGTGTTTGTTCAGTTAAGGGGTTTTGAAATGGGAAGTTTGCAGGAAAAGTGGCGCTTCTCCCAAAATCACTTCATGCAAGTGCTGCCCCTGCAGTGGTAGGAGCTGCAGCATGGCAACAAGTATGAATGGAGAAATTAGAAAATAGTATTTTTTCATGGTAAACGGCCACAAATGGAACCCTTATTCGGCAAAAGAACAGAGAAAGCAAGGGGAATTAAAGGTATCATAATCCCATCARATGTGGCTTCAATGAGGTAGCACACACTGAGGTCATTTTTGRGGTAGCAGAGTATTATCAGGAATGTACTGACAACGCGAGGGACTTTAGTGTAGGGTTTGTATTTGTATTCAGTCAAGGTTGTACTGCCTCTTTCTTTAGGCAGTGTTGCTGGACATAACTCAATTTGAATACACTGTTTTTTTGGTTTGTATATAATGTCTGCTCTTGTGCTTAAGTGCTAAAAATTCCTTTCATGTAATTGCTCTTTCATTTTCTTAAATACTTTTTGCTATTAATTAAATTTTAATAAAGACTTGAGTTTCTTTGCATGTATTTTTAATAAATTTGATTTATATCAATCTGGCTAAAAAGATGAAGTGTACCTCACATGAGTGTAGATCTCTAGGCATGTGCAGTTGCCTGAAATATGAAGTAYGTACGCATCTCCAGGTGGTTTAATGATGGTGAAACGGGAATTTAAGAGATATTCCTGTACCTGATAAGGAATCAGAAGAAAAACACTTGTGATGTGAGGTCAGTGCACACAAGTGCTTAGTGAAGATGGAACAAGTTCAGTTCCACGGGTTTCCAGGGATGGGTGGGTCTTTCCTACATCTGATATTGAGGGAAAATTGTCATTCTGTAGTTACCCTGTGGAGACTGCTCACAGCCCTCTGGTAATCCCAGCCTGATCTGATCAGGATTGGGGGATTTTCCCAAATCCTTTCCCGAAGAGGCAAAGGAGCATTCCCTCCCGTGGGCCAGAGCACAGGGAAAGCTGACCTATTCCCGATGCCATATCCATGGCTGTGAGTCTTCCACAGTAACAACTCAGTAGCCTGATTTTAACCATCTGGTAGAGGATGAGTGCGTTTTTCTGTGAGTTTATTGAGAATGAGTGGTTAGGATAAAGAGACCTCAAAGCCTTCATTCCTCCAGGCACACCAAGCGCTCAGGCTCCCACTGCCAGCAGTCAGGGGCCAGGCAATCATTTATTTCTATCTGGCTAACAACWCTTGTAGTGTTTGAGAGAGGAAGGGAGGGCAGTGTTTGGGATTTTTTTTTCTTTTAAAAGAAATCATGGTTTGTATTTTATTAATGATCTCTGCCATTTATTGAATCTACAGYGATTATTTGCTCCCCCAAGGGAAAACAGGGTGCACACTTTGCAGTCTTAAATGAGCTGGTAATGTAAATGGGTGTCCCAGGGTGAATTGGCAATGTTTGTTTTGYTATATAAAATGAGAATTTTGCATAGTGCTTCATCTTGAGCCTTGTATTAGACTTGATTCAAATTCAAGTTGTGTTTTTAACAGAAAATGCAWATAAGCCATGTTAAATTTCCAGATATGATTCAAAAATAAAAAACCTTCATGTCGTCTCCACGAAAGACACGGGCAGAAAGAGAAGTAGCAAAATATTTGTATAGGCTGTGCTGATTTCTGTCTATTTTAAATTTGTGTCAGGGACACACATATGGATCTGGGATATGCCCTAATCTCAGTCTCCATGGAAAATCTCACAGGTTAAGAAAAGCAAGGTCACCAAATACTACAAGTAAATGTACTGTGGGAGAGTTGGGATCACATYTGTCACACACTCAATATTTAGTTGGGAACATGACATTTTGGG
The DNA here is from genome assembly GCF_030028575.1 of Malurus melanocephalus. Taxonomy (NCBI): domain Eukaryota; kingdom Metazoa; phylum Chordata; class Aves; order Passeriformes; family Maluridae; genus Malurus; species Malurus melanocephalus. The sequence continues at coordinate 21,145 of NW_026624121.1, read as the reverse complement.
TTAAGCACTCTTTTTATTTATTTATTTTGTTCTTTGTTCCTTCCCATCTCCTGCCTTTCACAAATGTTTGCCATTCCACTTTCCAAACTCCCAACTGTTCTGGTTCCCAGCTGAGCAGTCCTGAGGGAGCAGCTCTGTGCAGAACAGCCATTTTGAGCTGCTCACCATCTATTGTTCTCTTCCAGAGAGATCCGTGAATTCATTGCACAGGTCCAAGTGCTACATTTGCAACTGTTTTGTTCAATTTGCAACTGCTTGTTGAAAGAAATGCACTTTTAAGGCAAGAAGCACGAAAGTTATCGTTCTATGCACATGGTAGCAAATGAGCTATTTTGGTTTTGTTTTCAGGAACAATTGCAGCATTTACTCAGCTGTTTCTTAACGAAATGACTGAGTTTACCCAGTGGTCTCCTGTCACTCTAATAATAATTCCTGTTGTCTATCTTTTCTTTTCCTCCCACTTATTTAATTCATGATCCAATATGTTGTGCCTTAATGCAAGAAGGTCTTAATGTTTTTAAGGCTGGAAGGCAAAACTCTGGATTGTAAGACAATGAAAATGCTAGGTAGGAAAAGCTGTGCAGGTGAAAATCACCCCCTTCCTGGGCTCCCTCGCTGCAGTTTGCATTTGTATGTTGAAAGATTCTGAAATGAGCAATTTAACTGAAGAAAAAGGGARGGTAGCAAGCGAGCCTGGGGCAGATTTGTGGCGGGTGTTGGTAAATGTTTGATGGGYTGTTTGAAGTGCCCGCTAGCACAGCTGATAGCCAGCTCTGTTAACTCTCCCTGCTGTTCCGCTGCTCGTTCTCAAGTTCCTCGCCCGGGAAGTGGCCCATGGACACCCTGGAATGCTCTCCACCATGCAGGGGGTGCTGGGTCGGCAGCAGGAGAACGTGAGCAGCGCCGAGCGAGGCTTCCTGAGAGACGGGGGGACTCGAGAGGGTCCTGAGCCCGGTAATGGTGCAGCTCCARTTTGCTGCTGCTGCTTCCTCCGGAGCTGGGACTGTGCCCACCCGTGTCCGCACGCCCGTCCATCAGCACGAGGGAGCAGGCTACATCCCAGCTGGGGTGTAGCAGTGGGTTCATGAACGCTCAGCCTGTGAGGAAAAAGGCAGACTGGCCCATTGTCATGTAAATTATATTTGCCAGCGACACAGGCAGTGTTTGGCTGCCACACATCACAGACACAGAGGATGCCAAGGCTGAGCCTGGCCGCGGTGTTTTTGGTGTTTGTGTGAGGAGCCACTGCCCACACTTCACCATTSCCTTTGGACCTGTGTGCTCCTGACAATCCGCTGTGCTGCTGTCCAGCCCATTGTCCAGCAGCTGTTGTCTTGCACCGCCAGGGCCCTCAGGAACGCTCCGCTCCTCTCTGGGTRCAAGGAGTGTCCGTAGCCATCCCTCGGTGCCACCGCAGAGGCCACGCTGCTGCTGCAGCCGGGGCTCGGCTCCCGGGGCARGGATCTCCCGGGAATGGGGAGGATGGCCCCTCCCGGGATCCCTGTCCTCTGCAGCCCTTGGGGCAGCACAGCAGGCACCGAGGGTGGATGGATTCCCTTGTTGACGAGCTGTAGGGACCTTACGCTCACAAACCACCCCTTGTTCTTTGGATCGGATCCCTCAATAATTCTGGGAGATGTCTGGGGAGTGGTTTTGACAAGATGCCACTAATTGCATTCTCTCCAACGAAAGTGATTCGGGCTTTGAGCCTCCTTTGGGTTTTACTTTCCGTGTCGAGATGGCTGTAACCTTCTCTGCTGGTACCAAAAAGCAGCTGCTGTTTCTGTCTAGACACCACATCGAAGATGTAGATGATGAAGAGGTGTTTTCCCCCTCTGCCTTGGGATCGAATTTCTCAGTCACAGGTGAAGTCTGCACAGATTTATTTGCTGGGCTGAAGAGAAGGCAGGGAATGTTTCATTACTCCTGCTACCCCCTCACTTTGAAGGGCTCTGCCCAGATGGTGTGAAAACAGTCATTTTCAGTGAAGTCCCCTGCCTGAATTAAAGTGACMCCCCCGCAGAAATCGCAGGCACAGTTTGTGTAGTGGGGAATGGACCTTCACGAGGAGACAGAAGAGTGGTGTTCAMAGATGTGTTGTTATCCATATGCAAACTCTGCCGACTTCCCTGGAGGTGCTCCCTATTTCCCTGTGATGTTCTCTGTCATCTCCTCCAGCCAAATTTCTCCTGTAATCTTGTAACAYTGGCAAGCCATTAATAAGAATGCATAATTACAGGGTAAAACGCTTAGCAAGAGAACTTTCTTATTAGAATAAGAATATATTAGAATTCATTATGCATACCATACATAGTGACAAAATATATTGTTTTCAAAACTTAATTGCTAAAGTGAAGAGGTATGGTTGGCTTTTAAGAGGATGCAAATGGCCCAGCCATCAAAGGTATTTAGCAGTAATTCAGTGGAAAATTAGAGCAAAATCAAGAACAGTCTACTAGTTAGTGCTTGGACTTGGTTAATACCAATAGCTTGTAAGCACTAACTGCATTTACATCCTAATGAATCTGCCACCATTATATAAGTGTATCTTTAAGTGTATCTTTTTTTTTTTTTTTTTTTTTTTTTTTTTTTTTTTTTTTTTTTTTGACCAGGACATTTCTTTAAGGAAATGGATACATCNTTCTTAAGACCAGGACATTTCTTTAAGGAAATGGATACATCTTCCCAAAAATACCCAGTAAAAAAGCAAGTGAAAATTCATCCCAACACAGTAACAGTGAAGTACACATCTCATTATCCCCAGCCAGGAGAAGAGGGATATGAGGATSTTAATGAAGATACTGGAGTATTTGTGGAAGATAATCCTAAGAGAAGACTACTGAATGATGGGAAAAAGAGACAAAGGACTTATTTTGGTACAATAGACACCAAGCCAGCACAACTGCCAAAACCTGATGAAGTCGGACAGTCCCAGCATTTTCCTGAAGGAAATGTACTGCAGTCCAGGAAAACATGGGCGGTCCTTTTTGGCTCTGCCGTGGCTCACGGATGCGTGGCTCTGATCACCAGATTRATTTCTGACCGTTCCAAAGTGCCATCCCTGGAGCTGATTTTCATCTGCTCGGTCCTGCAGGTGTTGTCCATCACTGCTGTGTGCTACCACCATGAGCCTCCCTTTGGCCCCAAAGGCTACCGGCTCCGGCTGTTCCTCTACGGGGTCTGCAAYGTCATCTCCATCACCTGTGCCTACACCTCTTTCTCCATAGTGCCCCCCAGCAATGGGACCATCATGTGGAGGGCCACCACCACAGTGTTCAGTGCCATTCTGGCTTTTTTRCTCATAGATGAAGGAATGGCTTACATAGACATCGTCACTGTCATTGGCAGCGTGTTTGGGGTTTGTCTGGTCATGATCCCCAACATTGTTGAGGAGAACTCTTTGCTGAACACCTGGAAGGAAGCTTTTGGTTATACCATGACCGTCATGGCTGGCCTGACCACTGCYCTCTCCATGATAATCTACAGGTCCATCAAAGACAACATCAGCATGTGGACAGCACTGTTCACCTTCAGCTGGATGGGAACAGTGTGCGGMGTGTCCACCATGTTCCTGCTCCAAGAGCCAATCATCCCACTGGACGGGGAAACCTGGAGCTACCTYCTTGCTATCTGCCTGTGCTCCACTGCAGCCTTCCTGGGGGTGTACCACGCCCTGGGCAAGTTCCACCCCGCTSTGGTGAGCACTGTGCAGCACCTGGAGATTGTCATTGCCATGGTCCTGCAGCTCCTTGTGCTGCGCATCTTCCCGGGCACTTGTGATCTGGTCGGGGCAGTGCTTATTTTGGTGAGTGTTTTTTTCCTTGCCTGTTATAAACTTTCCTGGAAGGATTTAAAAAGGCAAGATTATCAGGAGATTGTGGATTCATCCATTAAATGAATGTCGGTTTTGAATGTCTGATTCTGGCTGTGACCATGTGATTCCTTTCAGTTCCTATATCTGAGTGTAGTGGCCAGGCCTCTCTCTGCGATTTCACCTCAMAGCTGATACACCCATGTTGGTATTTCCAGGCTCCCGTGCTGGGTGGATTTGTTCTGCTGCACACAACCACTGACATTTTGTCATACCCAAAAGAGTAGCACACACAGTGCACAGSCAGCACAGCCTGGCCCAAAGAAACATGGGCCAAGCTCTTCCTCCCCTTCCCTGGATAAAGCAATACAGAGGGACTCAGGAGTGACTCTCATTCATGCACTGTGGTACGAGAAAACTGAGCAGCAAAACAATGCAAACGATCAACCCGAATTCTCATAACCTCTGTAACGCTTCTTAAGCTTTGGCTGTTATATTCTAAACAGAGCAATGCTAAATTTCTGTGGCTAAATCTTGCATTTCCTGTGCTTACAAAGAAGAAGTGAGTAAAGCTTTTTGTGCTTTGTGGTTGAATTTCTGTCTGAAACAATGCAGGAAGCCCAGATGTCCTCTGGGGGAAAAGATATCCCAAAAGCTGAATCTCCAGTTGTGCCACAGCTGTGAAAGATCCCCAAGAACTGTAAGGTCTGTGACAGATTAAAGATCTAGCCCAGAAGCAGACCAAAATCCTTTCTATGGAATCATTTCTTCTATGAAGTCTTGACTGTTATGCAAGGTAGGGAAAAAACAAGGAGAAATTGCATTTGAGATGAAGGTCTGAGCAGTGTGGGAACACTGTCCAGCTTGGCAGGGTCAGTGACTGCCAGTCAGTGTGCCTGAGTCCCYACTCTCCAGTGAGACATCAGATTTGCAAAGAGCCCCAGGATTTTATGGGTCTAAATAGTATTCCTGGCAGAAAAGAGAAAGGCCAGCATGTGTGTCCATGGGCTCTGTGCCAACCAGGCCCTGCCGGCACCTCCCACTCTGCTTGCCTGTGTTCTAGGATGTGTGTGTTTTCTGAGGTAAAAGGCATCACTTGGATGGCCCCAAACAGTCCAGGYTCCCCCACACAAAATACATTTTACTTGGGAAAAGAAGCAGCAATTGCTTTTTATTCCTATGAACACCCAGGGAGACCAAGTTCCCTGACATCAGCCAGCCTAGCTGGCAAGGCTCCTGATCCATGTGACACTTGTGTCCCCCTGTGTCGGTGATGCCAGGGACCACGCAGGCCACGCAGGGTTCCCTCACGTTCTGGCACAGTCACAGCTGTCCCGACACCTGTTTCCTTGAGGAGCAGGTGGAGTTGGCAATGGAAGCTCTGCCTGCTGTAAGAAGGACATGAGAAAAAGGGAGCAGGTAAAGCAATGCGATACTGGGAAAGTTCTGCCCAGCCAAAAATCCCTTTGGCAGCTTAGGGCAGAGCTGTTCCCAGCAGAGAATCGTGCTGTGCTTCTATCAGCTCCTCATTTCCCCCTAGGGCAGATGGCCTTCCTTCCTCTGGCTGCTCAGGTAGCGGGAAAGCTTCCTTTGTGGGAAGCRATCAGGGCACGAGGCTCCTCCTGCCATGGCTTCCATGTCTGTCCCTCTGCAGGATCTCGAGCTCTGAGACTCAGCTGTGCCAACACGGGCACGTGCAGGCACCCAGCTGGGTACGTCTGGCAAGCGAGGGGTGCTGGACAGCAGCACTCCCCAGAAGTCTCCACTGTGCAGGGGGGCTGAGTCCTGGGTAAGCCCTYGAGCTGCCCCAGCCCCAAAGCAGCCAAGGCCCCTTCTCAGAACCTCCCCCTGCCACCCAGAACTCTGAGCCCAGGCTGGCACCAGCAGCTCACACCCACAGATCCACCCTGAGAACCTGTGTGGTGTCCAGGGAGTGATTCCAGGGTCTCTGGGGCCTGGTCCCGCTCCAGCTGCTCCACAGCCTGCATGAGGTCCTGCACAGCCCTGTCCACGTCTGCCCGCGCCGTGCTGCGCCCCACGCTCAGCCGGAGCGCGTTCTGTGCCACCTCCGGGGGGATCCCGCAGCTCAGCAGCACTGGGGAGGGCCTGCAGCACAGCCAGGGGTGAGAGGCTGGCCTGGAAGCCCCCCACATCGGCAGGCTGTGTCACTGTGCCACAGCAGGAAGCACACTGCACATGGACTCCAGGTAAATCTGTCCCCCCCACAGGCCCCTGCTTGCTTGCCAAGGGCACCCAATGCCACTGGGCTTGTTGGCCTATGGGGAATCGGTCTCCTCMAGGGAGAATGTATTCCGTGTCCCCATGGGCTGGCAGCTATGCCATGCCCACAGGGCACTGCTCTAGACCAGGCCAAAAGCACTCGCTGCCCCCACATGCCCTACAGGAGCCCTCTGGAGACCCAAGCTGGGCTGGAGCAGGTGCATCAGGCACACACAGACACAAGGCAGGCTCTCTTCTGGTAGTGCCAGGAGTTCAAAAGTGCTTCCAAGCTCAGCTRGATCACCAAGGCTGGGAAGGACAAAGTCCTTCCAAGCAGCAGTCAAGCATTCCAGCTGTGGGTCCTGCAATAATCTCCTTCACAGCCCTTCAGCCCCTCTGGAAAGCTCTGTAACTGTCTTTGTTCCAAGTGATGCTGCCCAAGCCACCCACCATCCCTCTCCCAGTCCTGTTTCCCTCCCTCCCACCYACTGTCCTCTGGGAAGACACCCAGGAGCTGGAGAAGCTGTCTGCTCACCGATCCCCCTTCTCAGAGTGGCACGCAGCCCCGACACTGGCGAGGAGCACCTTGCAGTGGGCCAGCACCCTTCGTCCTGCAGCACAAGCAACACAAGCACAGCTCTCCCAGTGCCAAGGCTCTCTCCAGGGGCCACTCCTGCCTCACCTCCCTGAGCCATGCCGAGCACCCGCCAGTCTCAGCCACAGGTGCAGTGAGGGGCAGGTGCTTGGCTCTGCATGACCATCACGGGACAGCAGTGGGATAAGAGCTACCTTGAAGGCCTGGGCCCAGGATGGAGAAGTTACAGGTGTTGCAGAGTCGCTTRGAGCCCTTAAAGTGACTGTTGAAGTGAATCCTCTGCTTTCCAAAGGAGGCCTAGAGAAATCAGAGCACTGTGAACCTCTCCAGGTTCCCGAGCTGCTCTGTCCTCATGAAGTGGTGGGCAGGGCCACAGGGACATATCCACRCTGCTTCAGGCCTCACACCCAGCAGCCTGAGGCCCTGAGAAGGGACCAGATGTGCTCACCTCCAGCCTGGCCTCCAGGTAATCCCGGACATCCTGCATATGAGCCTCGTAGGCCTCCCAGTTTGTGCTCACTAACTCTGCAGCCTGAGGAGAGAACACCCAGATGGGCTCCAGCAGGGACTCTCAGAYACGTCTCTGTGCCTGGTCCCCGGGACATGAGCCCAGCCTGAACAGCCTCTGCAGTGCCAGGTCTCCTGTGTCCCCCGTCAGTGCTCTGTGCCATGTGAGCTGTGTGATTGCCAGGGATGCAAACCCACAGCAAGCACCCTGAAGCACCTCCTGCAACTGGCACTGGAAAGCCCCACCACCTTTCCCAGCTCACCCTCCCTCCTGCATCCTGAGTTTATTCCCTCTGATGACCAGGGAGCACAAGTGGCTGGGTCTGCATGACTCACCCTGACCATCCTGACTGACCTGGCCAAGGCCGGCAATCATCGGGGTGTTCTCAGTGCTGGAAGGGAACACGGACCAGTGAGCTATTTTGACAGACCAGGCCATTGCCTCATGGGACCCCTCACTGCTGGCAGGGGGTCCTGGACACCTCTCTTGAGGTGGTTGAGAAGGAGGCAGTTGCACCCTGAGGTTCCAACTTTGCAAAAGCGCAAGCACCAGGGAGTTTCCRTACATGGATCCATTTCCCTGCTGTGCTGGGCTGCTCAGCCCCAGGCTGGCAGGTGACACAGCTGCCTGCTCAGCTCGGACAAGGCAGCCCATGTGGTTTGGCCACCAGCCAGAGGCCCAGCTMTTCAGGTAACCACCTGCCCCCTTACCCTGGCCGGAAATTCCTCTCCTGTCCCCCTCCAAAGAGCATGGGATGCAGCGGGGCAGTGGTGCCAGGGCCATGGGCATACAGCGCTCCAATCCGCGGGCCATGGAACTGTGGGACAGCCATGGCAGGGGACACTGACAGCGCTGACAGCGCTTCCTGTCCTCCTGTCCAAATCTGAATGCCCTCCAGTGCTGGCCCCTGCTCGTCTCACAGGCACAGGCTGCTGCAGAGCTGCTCCCCATCCTCAGTTTCCTGCCCCCCACCCCAGACAGGTTCCACAGGAGCGAAGCCTGTCTGTAGAGCACCACCCAGCAGGAGAACTTGGGCCACCGTGAGGTGCCAAGATGTGGGGCACCCAAAGACCCCCTGTCACCCCAGCAGAGATGTCACACAGGGTGACCGGTGGCTGGGCCACCAGAGCAGGGTCACACACACAAGAGCAGACACACAGACACAGATACCTTGTGTCCCACGATGGTCAGGTAGTCCACACCCAGCTCCCGCACGTCCACACGGCCCTTGCCAATCATCTGTGCTGCATCTGTGTGCACCAGGATTCTGGGCAGCCCTTCTGCTGTTCTGCGTTGGTTGAGGGCACGGATGCGCTGGCTCAGCTCTGCGACAGGCTGGCAGCACGGATGAGGGGCTGCATCCCAGGCACCTTCTGGTGACCCTTGTCACCCCCTCTTCAAGACAGTGTCCCTGCCCTGTCCCCCTCGTTGCCCACACTCACCATGATAATCCCGGTCTCGTTATTGGCCAACATGAGGGARACAAGGCAGGTGTTCGGCCGGACAGCAGCCAGGACATCATCCACCTCTGCCTGCCCACTCAGTGGGGACACAGGCACAAAGGTGGCTTCTGCAGGCCAGAAGACAAGCCATGAGGTTGGCTGGGAAGGCTGAGAGTGCCTGTGGCTGCCCACACCCCGCTGGGCAGAGCAGGAGTGTGTGTGCAGTGGGAGCACAGGCACAAAGAAGGGAAGCAACATATCCAGACTGGGGCACTGTGGGCACCACCGGGGAAAACAGTGCCCTTCTCCAGGGRGAGAAAGTGGAACATCAAAGAGCAAGCAGGATCCTGCTCTCCTTCACAAATACACCAGCAGAGRTAAGTCCCCCTTGCAAACTCCATCTGTGCCTGTGCCACTCACCTGCCAGGCCCTCCCTCCCCAGCTGCTCCAGCGGCAGGCGGATGGAGTCATGCTCCACGCTTGATGTCACGATGTGTGGTGTGCCCCGGTTGTCCCCTGTCCCACGCTGGTTCTCATGGAAGTGCCTGCAGGCAGTGTGGATCACCATGTTGTTCGCCTGAAGGAAGAAAGGAGAGGGGAAATGGAGGCTCAGAGGGAGCACAGTGCCCTTCATCCCCACCCTCCTCATTGCTGCTTGCTGGAGAGGGGGTGGGGGCAGGGATTCCTGGGAAGGGGGTACCCCCGGTCCTACCTCCGTGCCCCCCGAGGTGAAGATGATGTCCTCGGGCCGACCTCCCAGCATCCTCGCCAAGCTCTCCCGCGCACAGCCGATGAGCTCCTTTGCCTTCTTGCCTGCAGGACCAGAGGCAGCAGCTCCCGCGGGTCCCAATCACCACAGGGCCAGCTCAGGGAGCCAACATGGCCCATCCCAGACCCTACCTGTGGGGTGAGAGCTGCTGGGGTTCCCCCAGGCCTGGCACATGGCATCCCATACGGCCTGGGCCACCTCAGGGGCCAGCGGGGTGGTGGCGTTGTGGTCCAGGTAGACCCTCCTGGAGGAGCACGGACAGGTGAGGGGTACTGGGGGGCACTCGGGCGAGCACGGGGCAGGGCAGGACCTCACCCCTCCGATGAGTCACACTGTGCCGCTGCCAGCTCCATCCCTGTGCCCATCGCTGCTGTCACTGGCACTGTCCCCCTGTTGTCACCAGCCTGGCACTGTGGATTACAGACACGTAACTGCCCACGAGACACCACCGGGCACCTGTCCTGCCTGCAGCATCACACCCACCCATTACCCTCCTGCCTGCCCCACAGCCACAGCCCACCAATCA
>NW_026624121.1:0-10869 GCF_030028575.1 Malurus melanocephalus | reverse complement strand
CTCCCTCCTGCCTGCCCCACAGCCACAGCCCACCAATCAGCTCCCTCCTGCCTGCCCCACAGCCACAGCCCACCAATCAGCTCCCAGCCCGCTGCCCCCTCACGGCACTGGCCAATCAGAGCCCGCAGTACCGGCCCCCCGTCACCGCGCTCCCCCGGCAGCGCCGCCCAYTSCASTGSCGCCATCSCCATTGGCCGGGTCCCGCGAGCGCACGSGGCTGCCATTGGCCGCGGTGGGCGGCGCGAGAATCCCCTGTCCCCTTTCCCCCGCGCGCCGCCGCAGGTGTCACTCACACGCGGCCCGMGGTGGAAGAGGCGTGGCCCGCCAGGCGGTGCGCGCTTCCGGCGCGCGCTGGTGGGCGGTACTTCCGGGACGGACGCAGGGCCGGGGAGCGGCTGCGCTGCCCCTSTCCAAGATGGCGGCGGCACTGTCGGTGTGCGTTCTGCGCTGCGCCCCGCGCGGGCTCCGCGCTGTGCCCCGCGCGATGGCGGTGAGCGCCGGACGTGGGGGCCGCGGGACGGGCTGCCCCGGCCCCCGCGCGGGGCTCGGACGGGCGGGCGGCGCCTTGGGCCCACCGCTCCGTGACTCAGCGCCGCGCGGCGGGGGCGGCCCAGCGCGGGGCTGAGGCGGCGGGAGCGGCCCGAGGCTGCGCCCGAGGCGGCCGCGCACGAGGCTCCTTGCCCCGGGTGGGCCGCGGCGGTGCGGGCCGTGTCCCGGGCCGGGGTGGGGGGGGAGCAGGMGGTGCGGGCGTTGCCGCGGGGTCAGGCGGGCGGAGCCGCGGGCAGGGCACTGCCGGAGCATGGCCGGGCCGGCGCTGCGCCCGTGCTGCGCCCCCGGCGSTTCTGCCTTGCTGTAATTGATCAGGCGAAGTGCGGAACTTAGTTAAAGCCGAATTCCGGCACGCAGACGCGCCGTATTAGGCTCTGGGAGCCGCTCCGTGGAGCGATAGGCTCGCGGAGCAAGGGCTGGGATGGGCTGGGCTGACGCAGCCGTCCAACAGCGGCGGAGCGCCGCAAAGCCCTGCGTCCCATTGGCCTCAGCACGGCTTTCATCAGCTTGTTTCTGCCGCGGGGAAAAAAAACCGACTCGTTTGACACACTTCTCTCTTTTCCCCGTCTTTCAGGTTATGTCATAACCACAGAACCGCCGAGCAGTGATGGAATCACTGGACACTGAGGTCAGGGCACGGAAGACCCTGGGGACTGTGGAGTACGTGGAGTCTTCAGGCTTCACACAGGGGGTGCTGCCCACCAAGAAGGATGTGGTGCAGAACATGTTATACCTGCTGCAGCCCAAGAGGGCCGGCCAGGCCCAGCGCTCCAAGGAGGATGCGGCCCAGCTGCTTGCAGAGCACCTGCAGGAGCACTGGCTGGTCTGCAACTTGCACACCATCGCCACGCAGAACATAAAGAAACTCATCCTCAAAATGTACGAGGAGTTCACCCGGTTGTACCAGACCAGGAAGCAGAGACAGAACCAGGCTTTTTCCGAGCGAGCTGACAGATTCAACGAGAGTTCAGAGAAGCTCTTTGATGTGTTTTGTACAGACACACAGATGAGGGATAAACTGGAGRAGTATAGTGGGATAAAAATGACCAGCATCGAGTGGAAGTTTCTGGAAGATCAGAGAAGTGAGAGAAAAATGTACTATGAAGATTTCACAGAGAAGCAGGAGCTGAAGATGATGGAGAGAAGGCAGAAGATACAGTGTCTGGAGCACTTCAGGAAGCTCGCCAGGGAAGAGAAGGAGGGCAGCAAGGCRAAAGAGATGAAGTACAAGGGCGAGGAGCAGTTGGATGAGGGTACGAGCGTGGACGAGCTGTACCCCACAGAGGAGGAGAACGGCGGCGCCCCGGCCTTCTCGCTGCGGGGCCGGCGGAAGCGCCGCTGCACTGCGGCCACCACCGGCACCGACCTGCCCCTGGAGGGCGAGCACATACGGATGAGCATCCGCAGGGTCAGGCCTGGCTTCTATGAGACTGTGGAGAAGGTGAAAAATTGCTAGAGCCCGCCGCAGACAGCGGGCAGAGCTGCTGGAGTACAAGGTGGCAATGCACACRTTAGGCAAGTTTGAAATCCCACCATCCATTGGAAGTGATTGTTGTAGAWCCTCATGCCAGAGCTCAGGAACATGCTGCCTCCAGGGAAGAGGGCTGGGATGATGATAACGGCAGCAAGGACTAAACTACATGGATTTGGAAGGATGAGCTGTCAGTGGCCAGCGATGCCAAGGCTCAAAGGCAGCGGATGATCCAAGGTTACGTAGCACATAAGCCTCTTTTTCCAAGGTCCTGTCTGCATCTGGGGGGTTTGGAAGTCTCTCAGTATTTCTAAACCAGCGGTGGCCAAACAGCGTTTATCAGGACTCAGATTTACTGCAGGGTAATAACTTGGACTTGTTGCAAACAGAAAATCTGTGTGCTGAAGAGCCCTGGCTCCCCTGGCTGCAGCAGGGGTGAAAGGTGCTCGGCCCCTTCCTGCAGGAGCTGGCGCTTCTGCCAGGAAGGAAGTGGGTTTGCAGTGTGTGTCACCAGCCCTGGAGAGGCATACCACGCTTTTACGGGGGGACTGCTCTCCTACCCAAGGAATGGGCAGAGAGCAGGAGACAGTGGAGTGCTTTGGCTGCTAAAGCATTGGTGATTCTGAATGTTTTATTCAACCTTTATTCAACCGGGTGATGTTTCCTTGATTTGGATAAACCTTCCCATAACTGGATGYGTTTTATCATGAAGTCACTATTCTAGGATCTGGGGTGTGAATCCTAAATGAAGTGGTAATGTTTTATCTTTGGGGGGAGGAAGGGTAACGTAGGAGAAAATGCAAATTGCGTTATTTAGTTTTAAGATGAGAGTAATTTTATAAACTGTTACCCTGCCTTTTTAGGACTTAGGGAAGAAAAAGCCTTCCCAGGTGTAGCTGTGGTGTTCACAGCAGCAGGCACCCGGACCTGGGCTCACTCTTCCATCCTCAAGGTGGTGCAGACCAGCAGGGGGGAGATGGTAGTTGTCCACCTGGAGGTTGTTTGAACAAAGCGTGACCCTCTTGCCCACGTACATCCTGAGCAGTGACGTATCTGTGACATTTTTAGTTAGAGTTGCTTTACTGGTTCTTAAAGATATGAGACTTGAACTTCCAGTGAAACCCAGTGCTGAAGATCTCTCTGGTGAGATTCCCATACCTTGCCAGACCACACTGAAAATGGAAAACCCCCAAGTCTCTACTTGTCCACAAAAGATCTCTGGTAGAAAGAGCGCAAACTTGCCTTGTTTTAAAATTTACCTTTCAGTGTGAATGTTGGTTTCCCCACTCCAGTATCTCAGCTTTTCCCCGTTTCTTTCCTCTCCGTCCTGCACATCATTTACTGACATTAACTCGTGCTCTTTCATTCTTTGGCTTTTACTCCCGTTAACAATAAATGCATGTACGAATAATTTTGACAGTTCATTTACTTCTGATGAATCAGTGCTTGGACTGCTTTGAAGTCCTATGCCAAAGGAGGAATGAAACGCAGAGCAGATGCTGGTCCTCCCGGACACGGTGGCCCTGGCCGGGCTGCCCCAGCGGGCTCCAGCCTCAGCTGCCTGGCACAGATCCGTGCAGCTGTGAGCTGTGCGTCTCTTTGCAGGGACCCCCTGCAGCTCCTCAGTGCCGCAGTCGTTGCTCTGTGTCTCTGACAAGCTCTTCATGGTAAGTTGCTCTGAAGTATTTAGTGCCCGCCGCGTGCTCCGCACCACTCGTAGTGTTACAGGTTTGGTAGCAGCACCCTCAAGCCTCTGCTGCTGGAGGCTTTTCAGCCCTCCCACCATCTCCYGTCTCTGACATGCTTCACTGACCTCCCCAGGCAAATTATGTCACGTTTAAACTATTTGCCTTCCAGCCCTGAGGTGCTGGATTGAGCCTCTCATTGGGTCTCTACACCAGCAGCTCTGTTTCAGCAGGGAATATAGCCAAGCTCAGACCTCACCGAAGTAGAAGTTTTTTAATAACTGCTGTAACCTCCCTTTTACTTACTGATATAGCTGACAGTATAAATGCTCATGTGTAAAGCAAATCCACCGGGGTTGGCTCGGATACAGAACACAGCTGTATAGTGCTTTATGATTTGCAGGGATTCAGGGAATTTAAGGTTGTCAAATCTGACTTCCTGTCTTGCCACAGGGAATTACATTTCATTCAGAAGCCCCACACTCAGCCTGCTGGTCTCAGTTGAACTGACGTGTCTGATAGAAAGTCGAGCTGCAGGTGTCAGCAGTTTGCTGTCTTCCTTGTCACCTACTTAGTGATTTGTCACCTTCATTGTTTCAAAAAAAGAAAAAAAAATCAGACCAACTTCTAGGCTGTGATTCTTCTCACATCCTGTACAGGCTGAGCAGAGTTTATCGCATTGAAATCATATTTGGTTTTTTTTTAAACTGGGTTTGACTGTGGATAGAGCCAAATCCTGGCTCTGTTTCTGCTGCAACAGGGGGGAAATTTCTAAATCATGTATTCTGGTATTCTGATTACTCTTCTTTGGGACCATGGTGCCTTTTAAATCAGGACAGTAAATCTTGTCCCAGGATTCTGTACTTTTGTACATTAACTTTTGTTGACTTTCCTTTTTGGTGTGTCCCAAATAAATTAATATAACATATCTCTGGGCTTTTGTTTCTTCTTTCTAAAGGGGGAGGAAAGAGGAAACTGAAGCTGAAATAAATCTCTGCTTCAGCTTTCCTTCCCAGGTCCTTGCAGGACAGGAGCAGCTGAGATGTGTGCAGGTGGAGCTGCTCCTGTCCGGACCATGTGGTTGGGCAGTAGGGAAGCTGCAAGAAATGGGAATCTGGCTGAGGGGCCCTCATGGAGCCCTTTGTTTCAAAGATGCTGGAGCCTGGAGCAGCCAGGTTAGGTAAGGGGAGAGGGTTAAAACCACTGCACRTGTGGCAGCATTTCATGCAGGCCCTCAGTATGCCTCAGGCGTGGTGGGATTGGCATCAGAGACAAAGGCAGGGACTCCCTTTTGCTGGATGCTGAGTCACTCTTAGTTGAGCATTTGGGGAGAAACATTGTCACCCTTGAGCCCTTCAGGCTTCRTGAAGGGGAGCAGTAGAAACAGAAGGGCATTCTGAAATCCCTGGGGCCTGGCACCCAGGCACGGCATGTGCCAGCCCCAGGTAAAAGCTGCCTTTTTGCAGCCCTGACAAGTTCCTTGGAGCTGCCCAGGCCAGCCCTGAGTGAGGTTATACAGAAACACCCATCTGATTTCCCAGCACGGATGTGCCTCTGCACGTGGCATCCAGAAGCCACAGCTCTGCCTCCAGCCCCTCTCAGAAAGGGGAAGGAACATGAAAAAAACAACCCAGAATTCAAATCATGGCACTACTGAGTGGGCTGGATGTGGAAAACAATGTGACTCAGCACAGAAAGAGTCACAAAGTTGGAATTTAAAACAAGTCCAAGCCCAGCACTGTGGGCATCCGGTTTGTGGGGTGTTGGGCAGTGCCTGCTCACGAGGGAGGTGAGGGGGGCAAGGGGAAGAGACTTGAGCCTTGTCCTAGATGTGCCAGACAGCTTAACACAGGGTGATGGTGAYAAATTGTGGCACTGCAAGTGGGATAGCTGGGAAAAGAGTTTTCCTGGGAAGGGTGGAGCAGACCTGTGAGGCTGTCATGAGTGTGCTTGTGCTCAGCCTGTGGCTGGGCTTRGGGGGTACTCCAGGAGGGGAGATGAACCTCCTGTGTCACCTGACATCCATGTTTTGTCCCCTGGGGAGGGGAAATGCATGGCACAGGTGAAGCTGTTGCCACTGTGGCAGAGCTGGGCACTGAAATCCTGGTGTGGGGCACAGGAACCCAGCATGACACAGGTCCGACCCCCATCCTATGGCACCCACTGTCTCCACAGGAAAAATCCCCCTGAATGCTGAAAGAGCTGTAGGGCAAGCCTTTCCACGGGCAGCCACATGAATTTATTAACCAGATCCRTGCTAGGGTATTTCCTGCTCTTGCCAAGGGTGTTGCCTTGTTATTCTTCCCGAGTTTCTTGACAGCAGATGCTTCTCTTGGCACAGCTTTGGAGCCAGTGGATACTGCTGCAGTCTTTTAAGACTTCGCAATGGAAGTTCCTCCCCTTGTGCTGCCCAGCAGAGTCCTCTCTTGCACCATGCTCTGGTCCTGCACAGCCACAGCACCTCTGGCTGAGCCTGCCAGGCAGCCCCGACACATCTCCAGAGGGAGGGAGGCTAGAAATTGATCCTGCGGAAATCCAAATGTTTGGGAGTTGGGGCAGGAGCTTTTGAGCTGTTTYCCAGACACGTGGTACAGAGCAGCCAGACCCCCAGACTTTCCTATGCCAGGTGCTTTCAAGCGGGCAGCTTCCCCCTGGCTCCAAGCTTTTGCAGCTCTCTATGCCCAGTTTTGGGAAGGGGGTATTGACAGAGCTRTAGGCTGCACATGCCCAGGTGTTCCCTGGGCTCACTCGTGGCACTGCCATGGCTCTGGCAAGATGCTTCCTTGTTCAGCATCATCAGTTGTACCCCAATGCACCTTTTGTGGAGTTTCTTTGTCTGTCAGTACTTCCACTACCCCRCAGAAGCTGTCCTGCAACTCCAGGACACCAGTTTTCCCCATTGACCCAGTCTGCAGCAGCATTTTATATCCTTTTGCAGGCTGATGTGCACCRAAACAACTCACACCTTGTCTTCCGCGTCTCTGGAGTGCGTTCATTATGTGAGCACCCGGACAGCTCCTCCTGCAGTACCCTCCAGCTGTTTCTGTCTTGGGACAAACCACATGGTCCATGGGAGATGCTGTGARGGGAAGTGGGAAGTGTGGGGGGAGGACGCACTCAAAGACACCCCCGCCCCCCCCTTCAATCGCTCTTTTGTTGCCATCACATCCCCCCGCCTGTGGGGCCGCGACTTCCCACGTGCTCCTGCAGCCSAGTTTCTGGATGAGGGAAGCAGGTGCTTTGGAAAGTCCAGAAATTTTGGGAGACGCCTGGGTGACCACAGGGATATGAGAGGCGGGAGACCCTCCCCAGGACCTTGCTCACCCCCTCTTGTTGGTCATACCCGCGGATCGAGTGTCCCTCAGCAGCGGCATAGCCCCGAGCAGGGGAGCTGCCGGACGCCGAGCCCGGAGCTGGCGGTGCGGGCGTGGCGCGGTGACAAGCGCAGCCGTGCGCCAGGGACCGGCTCAGGTTACGGCTTCCTACAGAAATGAGTGGGGCTGCGGGAGCCCCATGGGGTTTCTGGTGCCGGGGCCAAGGCCTATTAAAGGGCAGTGTCCGGGCGGCCGCGGGCTCCGGCAGCGTCGCAGGGTATGGCGGGGCCGGGCGGTGACGGGGACCTGCGGCGCCTGCTGAAGTTGCACCGCACCGAGATCGCCATGGCGGTGGACGATGTCTTCCCGCTGCTGCACGGCCTGGCTGACCACGATGTCGTCCCAGAGCACATGTTCACGGTGAGGCTGTGGAGCGGGTCAGGACGGTCGCGCTGCGGGAGCCGGGGCCGGAGGGCAGCCCGGGACCTTGGGCCGCGCTGTGGCCGGCAGGAGACGCTGAGCCGGACGGAGCGGGAGGGCTCCCACCGYGCCTTCCATGCGCTGCTCACCTGGCTGCTGGGGCGCGACACTGCCGCCCTCCGCGACTTCTGGGCCGTCCTCTTCAAGGATTACAACCTGGAGCGGTACTCCCGGCTGCGGCCCCTCCGCGGCACCTTCCCCAGAGGTAGCAGCGGGTCAGGGGGGACCGGCCCCTCCGGGGGCTGACGGGGGACGGGGGTGGCAGCCRGAGTGTGCCGGTGCTTGTCCCAGTCCCTGTTCCTTTGCAGAGGTGGAGCTGGGGCGGCAGCGCCGTGGAAGGCGTCTCTCCCCCAGCCCCACGGCACCAGCCTCACACAGACCTCAAGGCAAAAGAAAAGCCCCTGAGGAGCGGGACAGGGCCCGGGTGGCACAGCCCTCTCCCCGGCACAGCGCCAGTCCTGGTATGGAGACCCAGAGCAGGATGGAGATGGGGCGGGGTGCTGCTGCTRTGCCCCCCCGATCCCATCCTCTCAATGCCGCAGGGCCCCTRCTGAAGGCAAAGACTGTGAAGAAGYCAGAGGGCACAGACACCCCCCGCTCCTCTCGTGCCAGTGGTGAGTGTCCAAACCTCCAAGGCAGCCTCTGCCTACATGCCCTGTTTGCCCAMAGCCACGGGCAGGAGGCTGCCCGCCCCACTGAGGCAGTGCCCTGCCCGCAGCCCTGCAGGCAGTGACTGCCTCCGTGCAGAGACCAGTGGCCGTGGCGGGTGGTGARGTGCCTGTCAGCCATGTGGCCATCGAGGGCATCCTCATTAAACATGTGCTGGAACCAGGTAGGTTAGCCTGGCCACCTTCTGCCCAGTTTAGTCCCCAAATTCAGGCRCCATCCTCAGGCAGGGGGAGGTAGGGAGGAGGAGCTAGAACTGCTTGTGTCCTCCCCTGCAGGCAGCTCCAAGGTGGGCAACAGAGCTGGGGGTGAGCCATATGCCCCAGCTGCCKGTGAGGAGCCAGAGGCCAGGAGCAGAAGCCACAGCTTGAAGCCCCCTGCCCGGCCCAAGGCATCCCAAAGTGTACAGACACCCCCCGCACGTGTTTTCACCCCCACCTTGTGCAGCTGCCAAGTACTGCACGGGACSCCTGCTTGGGATCATGGCAATGGCCTGGGGGTGTCCCCCTGTGGCAGCAGTGCCTCTCCAAACGCCTTCTTGTCTCTCCAACAGAACAAGGAACCCCAGCTGCACTGCCAGGGCCAGCTGTCAGCAGCTACCACGTACAGCCAGGACCCTATGCCCCACCAGGTGAGCCCTGGACCAGATGACACCTGGTGCACTCCCAGGAGGCATTGTTAGGGTGTCCCTGGCATGGCCATTTGGCCCGGCCTAGCACAGGAAACCCGTAGCGTTCAGCTACTGGGGGCTTACCAGGTTACAAGCACCAAGTGACAGGTAATTTTACTACCCTGGAGGGGTTGGTGTGTTTGGTGCAGGGTGGGTGATGCAGGGGGAAAGGACAGACCCTGCCACAGCCATGGCTTCAGCCTGTGGGGGTGGCAGTGACCCCCTGCCCACTCCCCTGGGGACAGGAGAACGAGGATGAGTGTGCAGCATGTGGGGATGGCGGTGAGCTCATCTGCTGTGATGGCTGCCCCAGGGCCTTCCACCTTGCCTGCCTGGTGCCGCCGCTGCCCCGTGTCCCCAGGTGAGTGCCAGGGTGCAGAGGGACTCTGGTGTCCCCCACTGTCCCTCACTGCCCTGCTCCCACTGTGCAGCGGGACGTGGCGATGTGGCTCTTGTGTGGACAGCATGGCTGAGCCGGGCCAGCTGCTGGAGGCAGACTTGGCTGCGGAGAGACCCCCTGAAACCCTGGGGGAGGCAGTGGGGGACCTGCCACCCAGCAGAGCACAGGGGAGCGTCTGCAGCCACTGCTGCGCCCAAATCCCCACCTCTCGACAGTGTGCTGCTCCCAGTGGGGACCCCAGGTGAGTCCCCCAGCACCCCCCATATCCCAGCCTTCATTGTCCCCTGCAGGGCTCTGCCCTGACAGTCTGTGTCACCCCGATGGTGCAGGGAGCTGCAGCGGTGCACACGCTGCACRGGCACCCTGGACACAAGTGGCCTGGGCACCAGCACGGCAGCTGGACACCAGCTGCTCCCGGCAGCCAAGGTCAGCAGCAGCGGTGCCAGGGCGGGAGAGGCAGAGCGGGAGGGGAGCAGGGAGGGGAAGGTGGGTCGGACAGGGCAAGGCACGGGTTGACACCACAGGGAGGCAGGTTAGTGAAGCTTTACTGGGGGAGCATGAGCTGGGGTGGCACTGGGGCAAGGGACTAACCACAAGGAGAGTGGGCTAAGGGTACAGGGACGCTGGCAGGACATCTCTCCTCCCACAGGCAGAGGAGGGAGCCCTCGGCAGTGACCCTGTGCTGAGCCGAGACGAGCTTGATGCTCTCCTGGGCGAGGTAAGATGCTGTGGGACAGCAAAAGGCAGACACCATCCAAGGGGGACAATGTCTCTGGTGTGGCCCACGGGGTGACACACCGCTGTGGGTCAGGCAGGCCTGGACATACCAGAGGCGCAGGATGTGGGATGGGAAAAAAATAAACTCCTGATGCTGTCCCACAGAGCACCTGGGATGGGATCCTGCAGTGGGCATTTCAGAGCATGGCACAGCCCCTCACGGACACCCAAGGACTCCTCGCCCAGCACACAGAGCCAGCAGCAGCTCTACATCACAGCCTGTGAGCAAACAGCCTCTGGGGCAGCTGTACAACAGAACAAACACAGGCATCACGGAAGTCCCTAAAAAGCTCACATCATGGACATCACAGCCCAAGAGAACACCAAAAAATGATAGGAACAAAGGAAAATGGAAGGTAGCAGACAGAGACCATTAACATAAAACAAAAACTGAAAATGTGCGTAAAAAAATAAAATAAAAAATAAACTAAGCAAGAAAAAAAATGTAAGAGATAAGAAAAAGAAATTTCCATTAAAAAACAATAAAAACATAAACATACATTTTAAAATAACTGAGCAAAGAAAATTAAATAGGAGAGAGAAACGCATGAAAAGGCACTGGCAGAATAACAAACCATAAACCAGCGGGWAATCCCGGGGAGTCCCCACAGGATCCTGTGCTTTTCTGAGGCACCATCATAACCAAGAAAAGCAGCTACAGAAGATCAAAGGAATTTTATTGCGATCTGTGTCTGGTGACATTTTGTTACTGGCTTTATGTCATGTTCTCTCTGTCCTACACACCGCATTCCCAACTCCTTCCGACATTTCCTAACCTCCCTCTCTCTCACGTTTTCTATCAGAAAAGCCACATCCTATGGAGTGGCACAGGGTCTGCTTTGCACCTGAGTTGGGGC
>NW_026624120.1:157392-165946 GCF_030028575.1 Malurus melanocephalus | reverse complement strand
TCTGTGCCTGACGATGGAAAACGCTGCAAAGCTCACCAGCTTGGACACTCTCCTCCCCCTCTATGATAAATGGTTCCCCATAGGAGGTGTGGAGGGCAGCAGCTTTGCCTCTCCACCCTTTACCTTCTGGCCTGGCAGAGGTGTCGGTGAACCAAGAGTTTGCTGATAGTTTGGGGGGGAGAAGCGGGGGCCACTTCAACTGAGGCAGGTCTGTCTTGGCCRTCGTCCAAGCGTACCTGCTTAGCTGGGTCTYGCGCAGCTCCTTTGGTTATTGAAAAAGAGTTACAATAATGTTCAATCTGGGCATACCACTTCCTCACCGAGGTCCTCTGAGCCACCCCGTCAGGCGGGGGGGTCCCAGTGGAAACTGCTTTAATAACTTTAAAAGGACCTCTCAAGACTATTGCTGGCTTTTGTGGGATCTTTTCCACTGCAATGAGAGCAAAGCCAACCAAAAACAATGCCTYTTCCCAGGCAGTGTMTCTCTTYTCAGCATCTCTGAAACCAAGGGAGTAAAAACCAATAGGCCACATCGGACCCTCAGGACTCTGCTGCCGTATGCGTACTGACAGTTCTGAGGCAGCAAAYCCCCATTCCACTTGAAAGGGATCTCTAGGAGGAATAGGGCTCAGGGCTTGGTGAGCAGTTGCTTCAAAAATCAATAATTGCAGTGCTTTCACTTCTTGTGAATGTTTTTGGACTTTTTCTGAGGGAGTTTGTGAATTAAGGCTTTCTAAGTGGGAGATGATGTCCCATTGGACATCTCCCACCCCTTCTACTTCCCCTCCTCCCTCAGGGAGATCATGAGCCAGAGTGGGGGKRTGTTGRTAAATTTGGGGSAATTTAGTTGTGTCCACTGGCTGTAAAGGAATAAGTGTTATTAGTTCCGCTAGGTTTGGGGCTGCTGCTTGTAGAACCGGTTTGATAGCTTGTTTGGCAGCCAGGGCAAGGGGGTATTGTTTTAGGGAAGGTGCGGTTTGGAGTAACATGTTGCCAAAGGGAGTAGTGCCAGAAGACCACAGAGACTCTTCTGAGTCTTCCGACTGTTCAAGGGGTCTGTGCAGCCTTTCTATAGGAGCTGCAACTCTAATTGTTTTTTGAAGGAGAATTACTGTGGGTTTTAGCGACTCTGGGAGGTCTTGAATTAATGGGGTACAGGGATTGGATTTGGTCTCCTCCAGTGTGTGACACTCGGAAAAGGTAGGAGGACAGCAGTTTTCCATACAGTTTTTTACTGGTATTAACTCTTTCTGGGGGCAAATTGTTTCCTTTTCMTCTGTATATTGTGGTAAGTCCACAATCTTTGAGTTCTTAAGATGTTTCTCTCTCAAAGCAGCTTGTAACAAGTGAACATTATTCCTTTTATCATCCAATTGTCTCTGCAAAGTTTGAACATGATTTCTTTCTTTATTTAACTGTTTTTGCAAAATTTCAACCAAATCCTGGAGAGACTATTATTGCTTTCTCTCCGCTAAACCGCTTAGCTTTAAGGTTGGAAGTCATGTTTACTGAAGCAATTAAACAACAACTTTAGGGAGGAACATTCTTAAGATGTTAACCCTATAATGGACGGAATAGAGATATTTATCCGTTCCGTTCTCTAAAGTCAGTAAAAAGATTTTACGCCAGCAAACAGAAAACTGTTTGCTTTGCAAACCACAACACCCAAGAGATTTAAGGGTGCGGTTTTTACACAAGTCAAAAAAAAAAACAAACCTGAAATCGTCAGACYGAGACTCAAAAACCAGGGTCGATAGCAAGTCAAAAGTTACCGAGTAGTCAAAACCAGAATCACAAATTCACAAGTCAAAAAAAACTCWACAGCAATAATATCCTGTGCAACAACAACAATATCAGAAATCCAAAATTCAACAACAAAATCTCAAGTCAACAACAGCAACAACATCAAAAAATTCAACATCTCAAGTCAATAATATCTTCAAAAACAGCAAAAATCATAACTCAAAAGAAATTCAACATTACGAGCCAAAAATTTCCATAAACCGCAAAGTCACGAACCAGTAGCCAAGGTCAAGATTAATAGCCGAGTCAATGCCAGGGAGTCAAATAGAGTTACAAATTGAACTTGTTATGTGATGTGTGTGGTGGAAATCTTGTGAAAACAAAAGGTTGTACTTGAGCTTTTTGCACACAGAGATTCTTTTGCGRAAATTCTGAAAAGAGAGAGATAACTCTCGGTAGAGTATAGGGTGTTTTTGCCTGGATTTTATGCAGTCAGTGGGCACAGACTACAAAAAAAATCCTGCARAAAMCCCTTTTTCAGAATTGCTGAGTCCGTGACGCCAATTATGTCACGATCCATTCGAGTTGAAACGGGAATCGTGGTAGGTTCTTTTTTGGAATCTCAGGGTGCAAAAGAAAACGAGARGGCAAAGGTATATGCTTCAAATAATCAGAGACAATTTATTTGAGTATTTTGCGATGGGAAAGGGTGAGAGAGGGAGAAAGGGAAAGCGAGGGAGACGGGGTCTTAGAAGAAGGATAGAGAGAGAGAGAGAGAGAGGCCAGGGAGAGCGAGGGAGACGGGGTCTTAGAAGAAGGAGAGAGAGAGAGGTCAGGGACCAGGTATAGCTACCAGCTGACGGGGTCTTCCAAGGTCCCACGATGGTCGTCAGGCATCTGGTAGGGAGAAGTGTCTCTCAGGGTGGTCTCTCTTCAGAGGAGACTTTTATAGTCAGTTTCAAAGCGAGTGGCTGCAGGCCAGGAGGGGGGGTTACAAGTGGCCAGGTGGTGGAGGTACAGCATGAGCAGGGCCGGTACTGTTCGCCTCAGGAACAGTGCGATCATCCGTAGCTCACATCCATTGTTCTCAGCAGCCCAGGAGCTGGGAACCTGGCAGTCTTTTCCACTTTAACYTGSCTCAGACTCCTTTGAGCAAAAAGCCCCCTTTTCTCCCGCCTTGTGGCTTAGTCAATCGTGAGACAGTCCAGGGTCTTCCATAAGGACTCTCACACACCTCCACAGCAGCTATTCCAAAAGCCGACTTGAGTCCTTTTGGGTCTTGCAAAAAACCATTCCGGAGAAAATCTATGCCCAGAATCCATGGGGCCTCTGGACCAGTCACGATCAGATGTCTGTGCCACTCCCTCCCAGTCAGGCTCACCTCAGCTTCCAACACAGTCAATTCCTGTGATCCCCCTGTCACCCCCGCAATAGAAATTATTTTTGCTCCCACGTGTCCCGATGTCATGAGGGCACACTGCGCTCCTGTGTCAACCAATGCCTTGTAATTTTGTGGCTCTGATGTGCCAGGCCATCGGATCCACACAGTCCAGAAAACACGGTTTTCCCATGCCTCTACCTGGCTAGAGGCAGGGCCCTTCTTACCCTGGGTATCATCCCTTCCATGGGCCCACCCACGGGTTCCACCATGGGAATCAGACATATCATCTCCCCCTCCATTGCATCTAGTGGGTTGGCTACGGGAAGCTGAGGCTATCTTCCCTTTAGAAAAGCTGCCTTGGCTAGTGTTTTCCCCCTTCATCTGATGCACCCAGGCTGCCAGGGCAGAAGTGGGTTTCCCATCCCACTTACTCATGTCTTCCCCTTGGTCACACAGGAAGAACCACAGCTCAGCTCGTGGGGTATATCCTCTTTCCCTTGCTGGGGGATGTCGGACTCTGGTGTCAGGGCCTGAGACATTCACTGGTGCTACACTGATCTTCTTCATCTCCTCCTTCATCTCTTTCAACTCCTCTTGGAGGTCTTTAACCACAACAGAGACATGAGCCTGCATTGGGCCATTGATAGTACTCACATAATACCAGAGCCTGTTGGCTACAGAACCCACTGTCTCTCAGTTGTCATCAGCATTAATCGTGGTAATGAAGGTGGCATACTGAGATGGCCCGTGACTTGCCAGATTCCACAGAATTTGCCCAGTGCACCTGATCTGGTCAGGATCATTATGATGCTTCCCGTCCCTTCCAAAGAGTACCTCCATTACTCCTACTTCTCTGAGCCGTTGGATCCCTTCCTCAATGGTCTTCCAGGGCATTTTATGATAGTATTCCTGTATCCCGTCTCTGTGGACAAACCGCTCTCTTACACTCATTAAGAGCCGCTCCCAGAGAGAAAGGGGCCCTGGCTCTCTCACAAACACCTGATTAATACCCTCATCTTTGGTCAAGGTGCCTAAATGCCTTGCCTTGCCGCTATCCAATTGCACACTTGAGGGTCCCAAACCTGAAGTAACCAGGTTGACCAAGCCTTGCCCCATCATTGCTCGATGTCATTTCTCAAATTGCAGAGGCTGTCATACGACAGGGACTTGGTGATTATTTCTGGCTCTGTCTCCCCTGCTGATTGTGAGGACCCTGGTTCCCCATCATCATTAGCTGAGCGTACTGATTTGGAATTATACTTCTTCCTCTGCACAGGGGCTACTGCAGCTGGTTGTGGCTGGCTTTGCGGTTCAGCCAGAACCTGAACAGGTGTAACGTCCGTGGGTTCCACTGCTGCGCCATCAGGCACTTCCATGTTAAATGGAAATGACTTGATGTCTCCTTTCCCTCTTTCATTACCTAAGGTTTGGTCACATTGTACAAATGTTTGACCCTCAAAAGGAGGAGAATCAGGAAAGAAGGGGAAAGTCCTTTAAAGCATTCATGTTCCTTAATATCACAGTGGGGAAAAAGTAAAAAAATTGAGGCTTTCAGCCAAGAAAAATATAGAATACTGAGAAATTGTGAGTTATGAGATGTATGATCCGGTGTCACTCAGCTTTTTCATTTCCAAATTTAAATGAGATCTGAAATTGCCCATTTTCTCATCATTTACCGAGGGTTAACAAAAAGACCCATTCTTCCTCACTCTGTTCTCCCTAGAGAATTTCTGAATCATGTGATTTTTGCCATTGTGGCCCTTTCTGCTTTCAGAAGCATCTCTGGAGAAGTGTCTATTGTCCCCAAATGCCGGTTAATTGTGCTCAGTTTACTATGAAATTATTGTTTTTTCTTCTAATGGCTTATCCTGTGAATCAAACAGATCAGCTCATTCATCTGAACTCACACTTTCTTGCACATTAACAACAGTGCAGAAGGAAGCTAAATTATGCCCACAGTTGTTGCGGGCAGTCATGTTATTCCAGCTAGTCTCAGAGTAATGTCACCACAATCCCATTTTCTTCATTAGTAGAGATTAGGCCGATGTAAGCAGTTATTTCCCATCATGTTCCTCCTCTACTGTGTACTGAAGRTGCAGGGCGAATACACAATATTAACAACTTCCCAGCACAGCTTGGATTTAGTTCTTTAGTGAGGTTTTCTTGGCTGCATTGCCAGCACACAAGTGTGTGCTCAGAAATGGGAGTGTCGAGGACAATGTAAGCAGACAAAATTCACTTGCACCCAAGTTCAGCAGTGCAGAAGTACTTGGTTTGAAGATGGTCAACACAAGCCATCTCTGAACAGATCAAAACTGACCACGAACAAGGCCAGAAACTGGAGCTCTTGCAGTTAGAACAATGAGGTCCTGGTGCAGGTTTTTTCTAGAAATATTAAGTGTTGAAGTGGGAGCAGTCCAGACGTAACGCCACTCCTTCATGAAGGCTGCAAGGATGCAGGGCTCCAACCTGCTGTCCAGTGACAGTCTCCAGAAGTGACTCCAGATAGGAAAAATGCCAGTGCATGCATGGAGACTGCAGACTTCCCACTCCGGCCCCACCTACCTACACCTTCCAGCCCTTGGAGCTGCAGCAGGAAAACGTACACTGCTCACCACTAAATACTGCCGTTTTTTGGATTAAACTGCTGTTTAATTTGCACTCTTAAATTATATATTCCAATTAAATAAAAAAAAAAACTAAAGCAACAACAAATTGATGTGAAAACTAGAAGAGTTAGTGGAACTTAAAATTTATGATATATTTTTAACATTCCAGCATGCACACAAAAGCTATAAATGTATCTCTAAAAAACTCCAACTGCTAACAGAAACATGTTCATAAATGATCAAGAAAGTTGTAATTGGGTGTTTTGGCATTTGCAAACTAATTTTGCCCCATAGCACTCAATTTCCTCTCCTTCTCCCATTATTTTCTTTAACTGAAATTTAAATTCCTCCTGCCCACAAGACCCATTAGGTGGTATAGCACTAGCTACAGTTTTACTGAAGGCACCCACCAGTTTGCCAAACCAAAGCTGGTTAAAACACACTGCCAAGACATGTCCAATTGACCAGTCACTCTGTCAGCTCCATCAAATTGTAGTACTTGAGCATGAATGCTTGGATGTTTCGGGAACAGTGGTGGCACTTCTGTATCTCAGTAAATATAGCTATAAATTAGTTTTTTTGGAGTTAAAGTTCTCCATTCGTTTTTATTAGACATGGGAAAACTGGTGTAAACTTTTCCATTACATATGGAAATAATGAAGTGTATTCTCAGTTTAAAACATCACCCTTCCCAATTCTACCACAGATCAAAATTGCACTTGCTTGCATGGAAACCTCTCGCATCAGGGAGATTGTGAGGAAGGGAAGGAAAAACCCTGAAAGTCTCCAAGACAGCTGAAGTTTGTAAGATGGGAAAAACACATCTCTTTAGGATGGTTTCTGTGAAAGCTCAGGAAAATCCTTCTCAAATTAATTTTGCACACTTGCAGAGGCCACTAATGGATGTGAGCACTGATGTTTTCTCTGACAGCTGCAAATAGGGGATCGTACACAAAGCCTTGCTGGAGCCAGCTGTGGTTTAGCTGAGTGATTGAAATACCTGGGTAATGCACTCAGTGTACAATTACTGCATCTTCTTACCACCTCATAATCGTGAGACTTTCTAACAACAGAACCTCTGCTCTGGCTTCTGAGCACAACTTAAGAGCAGCAATTCATTAAAAGACTCGTTAAGTTGACCAGAATAGTTTCAGTGTTATGAAAGGGCTTTCATGCCACAAAATGAATGAAGCCTTTCCAAATATCCATAAATCATCTTGAAATATTTCTTAATAATTTAAACTCCGGCCCAACTCGGATGAGTCAGCAGCATTAAACAGACTTGGTTGAAAGACAGAGCTCAGCAAAGGACACCAGCCAAGTGGAAGATTTAGGAAGAAGTTTGAGTAGGGCTCACAAAGTAGTTCATGGTGGACCTGGATCACATCCAGCAGAAAACCTCCCGCAGAAATAATATTTAAAAGATCACTTGAAATTTTACCAGTAGAGGGAAACAGAGCACCTCTGCTGCAATCTACTCAGAGACACAGGGCTGTCACTGAATCCCTTTCTCTGATGATACCTGTGCTTCTGTCCCTTCTCCTGGTTGCAACCTGCAGCTGCAAGCTTGCATGTGGGCAGCCTCATGCCTGGGGGAGGGTGAGGGCCCTGCACTGGCCCCATCTGCTCAGGTCAGAGGATGAGAAACACCTTTAGTGTCTTGCTGTCCAGACTTGTCCTGAAACTGGGATGGTTTGCCCTTGGTGTGGAAACGAAACCTTCAAAGTATGTTTCATGAAGTTGGGTTGCTAAATATCCATTAAAGCACTTAAATACAAGTAGCTTAATCTTCAAAGCTCTTACATACCTCTGACTTAATGGAATTTGTGGCCTCTTAGTATTTCTGAAAATCCAGCTCCTGAATATGTACTTCATCACTCATGTTTGGCATTAGGATCCTGGCTAGAGAGATAGAGTGGTTTGGAGCTGGGTAGGTTGATTTGTTTTCCTCAATCTCCTATGAAATATTTAATCACTTTGATATGAAACRTGTAATTGCTATTTTTTCTTGCTCTTCAGACTCTGCTTTTCTCATAGATGTGGCTGTGGTGTACAAGTTTAGATAAAAAGGCATTATATCTGTGTCTTGTATGGTTTGAGCACAGCAGCAGTTCCTTGAAAGCAACGAGATCATTAAGTCTCAAACAGAAAAATAATTCCTTGCCTTCCTTTGATGGGATCCTGTCTTTGGCAGCTTGTTGTGGGTTAAAATTCTTCTCCTTTTGTTCCCTTTCTTTGGGAATTTTTTTCTTTCCCATTTGTTGCTGGGATTCATTAAATGCCGGCCATCCTTTTAATGGCTGGGCGATTAACAACGACAATGATACCTATGCCACACCCTAACGGTCTGGCCAAGCGCTCTGAGAGAGTTTTTTGTGTGTGGTGGGGGGGGATTGGCAGTTTGTTTTCGCTGCTTCGCTGAGAGGAGTTTCTTCTGCTTGCTGGCTGCTACGGAGAAAGCTGGCCTGCCTTCTTTTCTGGAGAGACCAGTTCCCCTGCTTGTTGGGTTCCTGCTTGGTGCACTGTGGTTTTCTCTCCTGTGCCTTGCCGGGGATCCCAGCTTCGGGGGTGGACTCTGCTCCATCCCGTCTCGCAGCCACAGGATTCCTGCTCGTCTCTTTGCTGTCCTGGATTTTCTTGCTGTCCAGAGGAGCACCGGGATCRGCGTTTTCCGCTGTGAGTTTTGCAGAGAAACTTTTCTCCATCCACCTCTGCCATTTTGTATCAATCATTGGTGCCACAGGAGATCTGAGCCAGCCGGGACCCACGCCACCACGTCCCCTGCAGCCTCCGGAGAATCGTTGCAACCGCCCTGCCCAGC